>NC_135267.1:11238849-11326349 GCF_051311805.1 Agelaius phoeniceus
AGTATACCCTTTCTTCCAAATTTTCCTCACAGTGCCAGATTTCAATCCCGAACTGTCCTCCTGTTCTTTACCTCTACCACATGACTCTTCTAACAGCAGCTTTGTCCTTAGCAAATCTTTTTGCTGTATTTATAGATTAATAAAACTAAATGCTGCAAAATACTGAAATCATTCCAGACAAAAATTTTGATATATGAGATATACCTTGATATATCTAAGATACACCTTTTATACTATGCTTTAATCTGAGTCAATGTGATTGCAAGTAGATTTTGATGCTGTTTCACTTCTTGCTGACATGGACCATATATTTGTAATTTTTGCTAAAAATTATGCTAAATAATTACAAAATTTTCAAAATAGCAGAATTTTGCTGGATTTAATGCCTCTCATTTTCTTGAGATTCTCTTGCCCATGGTATAAAGACACTATTCTTTTGTAGTATCTGGTTTCAGAGAATAGAAAGAAAATTCTAATACTTTATTACTTCAGAGTTCTGTGATACTTTCACTGTACTATTGAACCAATCATATTCACCACCAGTATTCATTTTATATGAAAAACTGAAATGTCCCATGAGTAAGTTCTGAGACCTTTTATGTGGCTACTGTTGCTAAGGAAACCACATCCTTGATATCCATGTGTCCAACATGTCAGTCTCATTTTGCATCTAGCTATCCATGAGCCAACACTGCAGCACGGAGAAAAGAAAAAGGAGAAGTGAAAAACATGACAAAGGAGCTGAAAAATGTTTCCTATCAAAGTATATTTGCATACCTGTTGGAGTTAATTCTGGCTTCTTCTATGTTACATCTGCCTTGTTTTTTTGATACACAATAGTTGCTTGCAATAGACTGAAAAACAGCCTGTAAAGGTGCAGTAATGGTTCCTCTCCAGGTAGCAAACTATCATCAGTGCTAATCATCATCAGGCAGGAAGATGGTTCTTTCTGGAGTTCCAAAGAGGAGAATCAAGTTCAATTTTCCAAAGAGGAGAATCAAGTTTTCATTCCTGAAAACACATTTCACAATGTGTAAAACATTCCACAGCACCTAAAATATGTTACTGGCAGTAAACCCAAAAACCAATGTTTTCTTTAATTTTTAATTTAAAATTAACTTAAACTGTTTTATTATTATATATTAATTAATGTATGTACTAACTTATCATCATATTTGCCTAACTTATAATGCAGTATACTTAATTTAAAAATACCATAGAAACTTTTTTTATTTGAAAGTCTAATAGTATTGTTCTCATCACAGTCTAAATGCTTTGGAAGCATAAGACCATTGTCTCAGTTTCTCAGAGGATTAAAATGCAGATTTTTGTGTACTTTGTTCCTTGAAATTCAAAGAACACTGGGTGACTAGTAGACATTTATATCTTCAAAAATCTCCTTTTTTTCTGATGTACTGACCAACATGTCAAAGCACTGTGTCAAAGACAACAGAACAAGCTCTACAAAAGCAGCTGTATCTACACGCACATTTAAGTGCTCTGAAGAATACAACATGGATGTGTCTGCCTGTCCTGCCCCTATCCTTGGCACAATTCCTCCCTGAAGTGTCATTATCAAAAAAATAAAATTATATAGGTAATATAATAAGTTTTAGCCTGTGTTATACACCTTTTATTATTATTCTATGTTGTTTGGCTCTTTAGGCTGAAATATTGAATAAGATCTATGTTATACCACTTTTCAGTGGGATTGTTAGCATGGGTACATGCTTCAAAGGCATCCTCATTTAGGGTCATAAAAACCACAGGGAAATTTATTTTGGAAGAGTCCTCAGGAGACTTCTAACTCAACCTTCAGCTCACAGCAGGGCCAGCTCTGATGTCCAGCTTAAGGCTGCTTTAGGCTGGCTGTGTCTCACCATGTCATAAAAACCTCCAAGGATGGAGCTTGGAGACTGCTCTCCAGGCAGCCTCTTTTATTACTTTGCTGTCTTAATGGTGAAAATGCTTTTCCTTATTTCCTCTTTTATTTCTTTGGGCCCTTGCCTCTTATCTTCCAGCCAGAGTGCTGCTGTGAAAGACCTGGCTCACTCTTCATGGGTACACCAGGGACTGCTGGTCAGGCTGCTGAAGTCACCTGTTCTCCACACTGGACAAATTGAGCTCCCTCAGGCATTTTGCATGGGGCAAGTGCTCGAGAACCTTGACATATTTCCTGTGCTGTGTGACCCAAAACTGCACACATTATTCTAAACTGATGATGTATTTTTAAGTAGTTATGTAAATCTTGGGATTAAGATTTTTTTTTTTGTTTTAAATCACAATAAAATTTCTAGCTTATTCTTTCACTCTTATGTCATGCTATAAGTCTACATAAAAATTAATTTAGGGATCAGAAAATATTATTTTCAATTAGTGCTGGCTGGTCTGAAGTGGCATGGAAAAAAGAAAATCTGGAATCCATGCATGGTAACCCTCTTCTGTGAGAAGTTGGCCCAAGAATGCAAATTTAATCTGAAAGCTAAAGGGGTAGCTCCCAGAGACTGATCACAGATCTACCAAGGTAGGAACTTCCAACTTGGCACTGGACTCCAAACTGATACCTGGCATTCTGCCATTAGCTGTAGCTTATTATGCCCTTCCTTCAGTAGTAAACTAATGAAATTAAGGCCCATCAATTAAATTTCTCTCTGTGGCTCTTGTTAATTTATCTGCATATCCGGTTCAACCCTTTCCTGGGATATTTGGTCAGCCTGAGTGCTAGCAGGCACTGAAGCCAAAGACATTAAGCATGAATGTTATGCATGTAAACAAATTTTAAAATAAAGAAAGAAAGTAACAATAGGTAAAATAACATCACAGAACTGAATCTGCTAATGTCAAAGTTTTGGCATGATGTCAGATGAAGCAAATATGGAAATAATATGATTATAAAGGAAAGATGAATAGCTATTAATTTTTTTAATTTGGAGGGCTTCTTTTTTTCCCTTCTTATAAGGTTTTTAGGGCACGTAGTGCTGAAACAAGTAGTATACTCTTGGTTTGGTTGAATACAGTAATTCCTAGATTCCTGTGTGAGGTGATTGCCTAACACACCACTCCTAAAAGTCTGAGGAGTTTAAAAAGCATTTAATTGGTTAATATCTATCCATACTTCAAGAACATACACTTATAAGAGGCATTGTTAAAGCATAATTTCTTTCCCTGGCTGCACAACATGATGCACAATGGTGTTTTACTATGTGATTAGGACTCCTGGGCATTATGATATTATAAATTATAAACCACAAGACAAAGGATTTTAATGCTACATTTTGGATAATCTTAGTTAAGTGAACATGTATTGAAATAGCTTTTAATTTTACAAGCAGAGTCTTTGTTGGCATGATCTCTATTGTACAAATCATTTGGTTATGAAATCTTTCAGTAAACTTGCTGGTTTGGGGTTTTTTTTCTCTGTCAGCACCTCCAGAAAGCACCCTTTTCCCAAGATTTTTTGAAAACCTGTTTTCTCTTTCAGCCTGTTTTTATGTGAAAACCTTTTCCATCATACTTATGCAGGGGTTATATCAGAAGTCAATGATATCAGCCTATTCCTAGAGATTGATACAACTTTCAGATTGAAGCATATGCAGATGCTTAGCCCCAGGTTCCTTCCAGGTTTTGCATTACTGAAAAAGATTGTAGAAAAAGGACTGTTGAATAAGGAGTGAAGAATGGTCTTCAGTGTCAGAGAAAAGTTAATATATGGCCAAATGGTCAAAATATGGGTTGTGTTGCAGTAGCAGAAAAGTTGTTTTCCGTTACACACACAAAAAGGTTTGGAGGATAAATACATCTATTTTTAGAGTCTTGGAAACTGTGTACTAAGACTAAATTATTTCTCTTTTTTTGAGTTTGCCTTGAAATGCTGGATGAACATGAAGATGTCTTGCCCTATATGTAAGATGCTGGATTAAGTTCTTTGCAGAAAAAGTGACAAGATATGACGAACAGACAAATAATAACTCAATGTTTTCATCTTGGCTGATCTTATTTGAATAGGCTCCTACCACACTGGAGGTTTCATTTTGAATATGAGACTTGGATAAAGCATTTCAACAACATGTAGTTATAAACATCATGTTCCCTTTCAAATTTTATGTTAAAACTACTGATTTCTTTTGCTTCTCAGAGTAATAATAAAATAATCATAGACTTTGCACCATTAGGTAAATCCTTTTTGAGAGTTAAACGTGATTTTTTTTTCCCCCACAGTTTTAAATGAAAGTGAAATATATGTCCCATTTTTAAATGATTTCTCTTAAGCTCTTTGGGATACCTTACAATTTGTCTAAAAGGAAAAAAAACCAAAACAAACCAAAACAAACAAACAAACAAAAAAACCCAACCAAACACCTGAGCCAGTGAGCTAGTGGTTTTGGTTTCATTCCACCTGGAATGCCTAGTGACCATCTGTCAATTGAATTCCATCCAGCACTGCTCCAGTGGTAAAATAATCAATAGCAATAGAAGTAATAGCTGAGTATCAAATTGAATAATGGCCTGTGTTCTAACCTGATGACATCAGTATTCAGTAATTCTTGAACCTTTCAACTCAGTCTGAAGTTTTCAAATTTCAACTTTTGGCCAATGTGCATTGGGCTTTTTTTCAGGATGTTTTAAAATTTCTTTGACTTTGCCTGTAGTTTTCTTAATTCTTTTCTGAAGTTTGAAGGAGAAAAAAGTTAAGGCTTTTCAAGCATGTAAAAATTGAGAAAAGACACTCTTGACAGTAAACAATTACCATGACACTTTTTTGCAATCACTCTACAGCCAAAACAGCTGGGGGATGAAAGTTTAAATTTGGCAGGAAAACAGCACTAAAGAGAAGTGCTTTTGCGTGTTCTGGAGAAAATTGGTTTTGATATTGTTTAGTTATAGGCCTTTGAAACACCATGTACTGAGCACATAGCACTAGTTTCTCATTAACTTTCACAGGTAGATTCTTCAAGGGACAATTATATTGGTTGAGATGCAAAAGTTTCACCTCGGGACATACTGATTTTACATAATCTCACAGAAAACCTCTGCAGTGGGGTATTCCCAGAAATGTAGGTTCATGTCAGATAGATATAATGCAACTTTACTCCAGAATGAAAATATCCATAGGCCAAAATAATGCTGCTATTCCATGTTGTGATTTTGAGCACAATGTAACATCTCACTTTTGTGTCTATGACTCACCCAATAAAGTAGTGTGCTTCACTTCTGTTCTTTATTTGGGGTTTCAGTCCTCTTAAAAGCCACAGTTGTCAGCCATAAGGCCTATATATTGGAAGTTTCACAATTTTTTTCTTTTCTGATCTATATCATTCTCCAACTCCTGGAGTGTTATTTTACGTAAAACAGATTGCTTGAAGGCACACAGATGACTTTAAATATTTCTGCACTTCACAGTGAATTGCTCATTCACCTGAGTGTTTAACTATGACAGTATGTTCAACATTATCATATTTAATTGGATAGTTCAACAAGATAATATGCCAGTGCACACACAATTCAATGCATTATTGGCTCACAATAAATAAGGCAACTCTCAAATAAAACACAGGGGATTTACCAAGAAGAAATTATGTATAATTGAGAGAGACATGAATGCATTGGTCGTTTGCTAAAGGCTGATAACTTATCAATTCTTACAAATTTGAAAATTTGTAAAAAATAATGTTGTGAAAGAGAATGCATTTAAAAACCATAATTAAAACAGGCAAATGCAGTCTCCATTGTGATCCATTTCATACCCTGACTCGCATGTGCAGAACATTTAAACTTACTCAGTTTTTCTCTAAAGGTCCAAAACTTTATATTTTAAAGCTATTGCTCTCATCCTTGAAAGGTCCTTCTTGAAGGAGGATGCTGGCATCAGCAATGCAGCTATTTTCAGTTCTTCACTAGCAAACTGTGTAGTCACTGCTTGCCTTGATGAAAGACCAATGCTGAACAGAGACCCAGAAAAAGGGGTGCTAGCAAACAATGCAGACAAACAATGCTTTGGAAACATTTTGCATTCAAACAATTGCTCTTGGAAGCTTCTTGAGAAATAGGTTATGACCATTACTCAGGGACATCACTGGATCTGCAGAAAATAAAACACAGTCTTTAGACTAATAAATTTTGTCTTAGACTATACAAAACCAGGTTTTGCAACTTAGATGAGCAGTAAAATTTTAACCAGTATATTTAAGAAATAATACCCTTTTCCATTCTTTCTACTGCACAAATGGATCATTTTCACTCTCAGTCAAATAAAAAAATGCAAGGAAAGAGGAATTTTTCACCTAAATACCAAACTATCCTGAAATCAAAAATGCTGCTTTTTTGCCATTGAGGTAGAGTTTTGGGTGTTTCATTCTGCTCACCAATCACTACTGAAAAGCCCTAGTAACATTGCTGCAATTATGGACCAGGATTTTTTCCTTTAATATGCTGAAATGAGTAAATAACATCTGCATCAGGTGTATTACCAGAGTTGTGGAGATAGGGAGGTCCAAAACATAAATAGTGTCCAAAAAATTACTGCAATTATATCACATGAGCAAAGTGCTATGTTTGTGTATTTGAAATTCCAAACCAAAAAGATTGTTGGTTTTTCTGCACAAAATACATGTCTTTCATCAAAAATAGTTTTTTCGAAAGCATTTTTTTTTTGTAAAGAGAGCCCTGATAGAAAATTCACCATAACAGCTAAAAAGAAGACCTATTGTGCAATAAACCTGCACAAATGCCTGCAAAAGCTCCATCTCACAGCCACAGATGAGTCTACAGTAATGCTCACTCATGTCATAGCTTTTCCTCTATAAAGTGTTACATCATTGTTTTTTGAATAGAAGGTATTTTTAAAATCAAATTTATTGCATATAAAGACAAGAGCAAGACATGCCTAGGACATGACTTGATAGGCTGTTAATGTTCTTAGTTATTCAGAGGCTCAGTGATGAAATGTATGAGTTGAGTATTATAGGATACTGATGGGCACTGAGTTTCCTGCTCTGTCCTTTGTACACTTTGGGTGCCATATGTAAATAAATCTGCTGCAGACACGAGTGTTTATTTATATATTGTGCCATGCCATCTGTGTCAGATGTGCTGTGGACCTTCTCTGTCCTACATACAGAAGTTTGTTTGCAGGTGAATATGTAAGACTTGCTGGAACATTTCAAATGAAACCACTTCTGAGTACTTTTAAGCAAATTTTATTGATCTCTACAAAACATTTACTGATGTTTATATTTGCTTTTTACATTAGATAGCCATGGAAAAATTCCTTCAAGCTGTCATATCCGGCACCTTGCCACTGAGGTTCACCCTAATTCCATTTAGTTTCACTGGTCAGAATGCTGAATAGACTTACTTTTTCAGGTTTGACCACATCATATTTTGTTCAATGGGTTCATTTTGTGCTACTGCATCTGAAAGTCTATGCATCAGATAAATATTTTGAAGAGTTTTCTCCTATTTCACCCAAGAAAAGTAACAGCTGTTGCACTGCCATGTTCTAGGTTGATCCACACATCAATCCAATTCTGAAGGGTATTTTTCTTTTTATATTTTCTCTCAACAGAAAACGTTGGAAGGAAATTTCTAATTATCAAAGAAGCAAGATCTTGAAACAGCCTTTCAAGGGACAAGACAAAAAACTAGCCCCCTTTGCAAAAGATTCATGATTTGCCTAAATTAAGGAGAATGTTGTTGCAATAAAAGAAGATAAGATTCATTGACAGAAGAAATTCTTCTGTACATATTCCTGCTGTGGATCATCTAAGTCATGTATTAAGACTTTTATCATGCTCAAAATTCAATTACAAAACTTGTATTTTATGATAGAGTTTTTCTAAAACAGCTACCTTTAGCACTTAAATGCTCTGTTGGTTATTTATCTGTAAACCATGAAAATCTTTTCCCTTTTTTCCATAATTTTCATCTCTTCTTCTTATCTTTATCGGTTTAAATAAGTAATTTCATGCATATTTGAACTGTATATAGGTATGGGTTCTGTATTAGTTACAAGCACTATTCACATTTTTCAGTAATAGATCCAAAGAGATGAAGTACCCTGTCCCAATGATGCTAAACCCTGATATAAAGGCTTTCTTCTGCTTTTCTGTCTAACTCATTCTATTATCAGTCAATTGTATCATCACTTAGAATATTCAAAAATTTAGCTGTGAGAATTCAGTTCAGTGACTCGGATTATCATTAAATAGTCAGACGGATGCATGACTGAAAATCTGTCACAGTCATCTTATTTTAACCCTTTAACTTCTACATTTTTCAAGCATCTGATATAAGTAGTCTGGGAGACCTAGGATGTGATTTGTAGATACCATGTAGATACCATAAAAGTCTTCATATTATGTCATAGTGTTCACTACCTCTTTATCAGCACTTTTGAAATAATCCTCTACCTTAAGGTCTTAAAAACAGATTAAAAAACTTTTGGGGGGAATTTGATAAGTAGAGTTTTAGCTTTGAAGATGAACTGATGAGGCTTTTTTCTTCTTAAAGGTGATGTTTTAAAGCAAAACAGTGTATATGGTAGTGGCATTCTGCCTGTTGTTTCCAAAATGCTTTTCTGGGTATGTCTGAAATGTGTCTGGCTCTGAAGCTGAGATCAGAGGTTGCACTGAAAACGGGAACACTTTATGTGTTTTCATACAGAGATGTTCCAGGCAGTCCCCAAACTGTGGCTCATTCAAGAAATTAAATAAAAGTAGGTGAGAGGAGGAAGGAAGGGGAATAAAATCAACTTCATAATCTAGGATTAGATGTGATTGATCATTGCTTTCAGTAACCCTCTGGGCGTTTTTGATGTTTTGTCGTAAATTAATAAATAAACAAGGCACTATCTCTCTAACTGAAATTTGGCAGAAGGCAGTTAGTCTGGATCAATTAATGTCAGAAAATGAAAATCATACAGTAATGACACACCTTTTAAAAGAACATTTAGTATGTGTGTCTTAAGCTTTTAAGCAAGTCAAGAATTCCTGAGGTTAAACAGATCTGATATTACCTTATTTTAACTGAATTTATTTTTTTTAATACACATTATAGATGACAGGTTTCCTTCTAAACAGTTTCTACTGGTTTTGTCTCTCAAACAGGACTTGCAAACCAGCTGCTTTGAACTACAGCCCAGAGCTATAGTTAAAGCTTCATCTACAGTTACTTCAGTGACTTATTAAAATATGTGATATAACAAGATTATTCTTGGGAAGTTAGCAAGAGACATTTAAAGGCATGAATAACTAAACAGGTCAAAATCAGTAACTTCAAAATTATTTTTTCCCCATTATGGACACCAGCATCAGCCCTGGGTGAAAAGCAACTCTAGGCCACACCTTGGTATTCCTATTTTTCCCATATCAACAGGAGGAAGGGTAGGCAAGGGGAATTGCAGACTGAATTTTTAGATCAGATTTCTGCTGGTGCAACAGCATGGAATTAGCTGGCACGAATGTAACTTAACTCAAAGTAGCATATATAAATCTACATTTTCAGTAGGCCTAAATAATATATGGATAGACACAATATGTATATATACATGTGCATACACAAACGTATACATATACATATACATATGCATATACATATACATATACATATACTATCACATTCACTTTAAAAATAAAGCACATAGTATATAGGTCAGACATTTTAAAGACTAAAAATATTTAGAGGTCTAGATTAACATATTCATCCTGTTGGGACTACTGCAAGACAGAATTTGAAGAAAAGAGTGCATGCTGAGATTTGGATTCATGGAAGAAATCCTGGATCCGCCATAGAAAATATACATCATTAAGAACTCTGTCGTTATGTATTAACAACATGTGGACATCTCCCTTTGATCAGCAGCCTGAGTGCAAATCACCCTCATATCAAGGTTTTAAGCAGTGCAAGTCTATGCTTCCTGTCTCTAAAAGAATGAATTTCAGTCACTGTGAATTAAATGGAAGACTAAAACTAACCTTTGTGGCAATGCTGCAATAGAAAATCTATTTATGTTATTTCACACCTCTATAGGAAAGAGTGACAAGCCTGAAGCCCAGCACTTTCACAAAAGGAAGAAGTTTCCCATCTAAAATGCCTGGCTCTTTAAGATGTGGCTTACTTGCTTTTGAATGCCATCCCAGAACTGTTGTTCCTCTCTTGCTGGAGAACGTCAAAGTGATGTCGTGCAGAATCATTTCCATTCTTGAAAAATGTCCTCCCTGTAACAATTTTATCCCTTCCAAATGACACTTATTCTTAACAACTCACCACAATATTTATGTCCTTGAGACTAAGATTATACCCTGGAAAATGAAGGCTCTTTGAAAGACTACCAGTTCCAAATCAACATGTGCTACAACTAGGAAAAAAAAAAATTGAGCATAAGCCAGAGGAGCAACATTGGAAGGCTGAATCAGAGGACATATACATTAAAGCTTGATTAACTATTTAGTACTTCTTGAGCTTCATGTTGCCCAGGGCACTTTTTGTGTCATTTTTATTGGTCTCCCACCTCCCAATTTATATGCCTTTGTATTTTTGTTTTACCTCATTACAGATTCTGTTCCTTATAATGTATGATCTGTATTAACAAACCAACAAAGCAGCAGCTAGCTAGAGTTAGTGCATTTTTCTTTATCCATTAACATTTACAGTATGTTAGAGCAAGCATTGCAGACACATGCGCATAAATGTTCGGGGAGAGCCACACATACTTGTCAGACATTCAGGAGAATTGAACAATGCAGAGTTATTGTTGCACATCTCACACCGGGCTCCTTATCTGCATTAGAACAGCTCAAGAGATATGCTCAAAGATGCTCAGAAACTCAGGCTCCTTTTGCATTTTCAGGGCTTGCAGTTTGATGAATTTGCTCTTTTAGTCTCCTGAATTCCTTTGAAAACTGAAACACTAATATCATTCAGGCTTTGTATGTCTGAACAATTTTTTTTCCCATAGGAAGGTCAGGACTTGACCTGTGAAGTCAATGGAAAATGGAAATTTCCTAAACATGTTTGCCAAGAGTGGCTGTTGACAGATATTTTAATTAAAAAAATAATCAGATAGTGGTACTCATCTACCCATATTTGGGATTGTCTGTCATAATTGCCCTGCAGGACCAATTTCAGGTACAAAAGAGATATTTTAAAGAAATTATATTTTTAGAAATTACTATTGTTTTGCTCTCATATGAAGATCACTCATGTTTATTTTGTTGTTGGACTGATTAGCTTCAGCTTCTGATATGCCAAAGTAGTACACAAATTTATTACTTGCTCCCTAAGGTTCCCTGGTAGGCTTTATATCATTTGGTTTCAATCAATCCAGAGTTGGTATCTGCTTCCATCAAAGCTACACACTGCAACCCAACCTACATTGCATATAGCTGAGGCTAGGGGCCCTGAATCTCCATGTTCTACTACCATGTTCTACAACTCCACATTCTACAAACAGGTGTGTCATATGGAGGTTTGGATATCATTCCACTTTCTTCCCCCGCATGGAAGTAGAAGCAAAAATCCCTACTCATCAGGTTTACAAACTGTGGAGATTATGTACTTCATTTCCAAGTTCTAGATTTTTTTCTCTCTGACACCCATATACTCCCCAAAAGGCACAGCTCTCGCAAAAAATTCACTTTTATTCCAAGTTGTGATTTTGTTTTCTATATTAAGGATGTTACAAAGGCATTTTATTACTTCTCCTGGGGATGGCAAGACACTCATATGTTTGTCTTTTATTTCTCATCTGGGTTATTGTAATTCATTACTTGCTGGTCCACTTGTCACTTTTTGTTTTAGTTGCTTACAGCTGGTGCAAAATTTGGCTGCTTGATTGCTTATGAGATTTCTAATTACATTACTGCGATAATGAAATGGTTTCACTTGCCTCCTGTGAAATGGCAGATTGCTTTTAAGAGTTTACTCCTAACAAATAAATATGCACAATAGGCCATTTATTGCTCACACCACTATAAAATGACCAATCCCTTGATTCTGACTGTCTTTTGGATTATGGGAATTTCAGCTAATCTTTTGTTGTTGTTGTTGTTTTTGTTGTGTTGTTCCATATGTTTGTAACACATATAATTTAGATTTCTCAGAGTCTTTATTAGAAAGTATAACTTTCTCAATTTTTATAACCTATTTCTTCTCCCTACTCCTGGTCATTGATTTTAAAACATATCAGGTACCAAAGGATATATGTCCATATATATGTTCATATTCACTGACATTAGGCAGTGAAACTTTGATTAGGTACCAGAACCTTTTCAACTAAGTTGGCAGAGGTAGTGATCTGGTCTATAGCCTATCAATTATCCTGAAAGAGGTTCTAACAGAGCAAGGCTGAAATAGAACAGCACTGAAAATGAAATGAAATAAAAAAATAAAAAGGAAAAAAACCCAAACAACCCAAAACATTTAAAACAAAATTTAAAATATCTGATTAGAATTTAAGATTATTTTCACTTAATTTCAGATTGATTTAAACTTAAACTTACAATAAAGAACAGGCTATAGTTACAAAAACACCCAAACAAGTAATGCAGTTCCTAGGTTCATTTACAAACAAAACCTTGAAGAAACCTGTAGGCAGGCAGAGTGGCAATGCTTTATTTCACTTGCTTGCAAAAAGATCCCTGCAATATTTAACTAGTCAGTAATTAAGAAGCTTAGCTGTACTACATCACAAGTCATGTAGATTGCAGAGTTTGCATCAAATTAATATAATCATGCTGGTATGCATTCCAGGTAATTTTGTGTTTTAAATAAAGTGTGAATTTATGCTCAATCTTACTTTTGATGCAGAAATCTTGAAAGGATGATGAGAAGATTGGAATGCTTTATCACACAAAACAAACTTGGAGTCTGACATTTAGAAAAAAAATTATAAAAATAAAAATATGAACAAGAAGGTAAAGAAGGCTTTGATGAAATTCTGTAAAAATAATTTTTAAAAATTCTCTTTCAGAAGGTGAATGGGGGAGAATCATTCAGCAAGAAAATCAGTCACAACAGATATAGAGGAAAGAAAAGGAAAATCTGTTTTCCAGAAAGCAAGGCAAATGACAGAAATCACTGCCACAATGTATTTGGGAGTCCAGCAGTCCAAGTTGGGTTTGAGCAGTCAGTCCTTGAGGATGACTCCTTTAGTGCTTCTTGAGCATAGTCCTCCCAGTTGAACCCTTAGCTAATTTCTGATGTGCCAGAAGCTCAGACACATACTAAATAAAGAATTATTTTGGTAGTATCCTATTTCTAGCACTTTCACAAAGCATAATCTGGTAGACAGTACACATTTGTTCTGACTTAAAACCATTCTGTAGTTCATAAACACAGACACTCACTACTATATGCAGAAGCATCAAGTTGTAAAAATGATTGTGACTAAGCCAGTGAAATAAAGCAAAAGTAATACAGCTATGCCTGCCATCACATATAGAAATCAGAGTGCCAAATTTACATTAAATGTCACCAGTACCAGGAGAGGTCAGACAGAGATGAGTGCTCTTGCAGTAAATAAAAATTGTTGTGCCTTCTCTCTTGTCAAACCTGGCTGCCGAACCCTTATTACACATTACAATTACTTCTGAGATGGAATACAGGCTTCATGCATTATATTTATTTCACTTCATTTGCATGTTAAATACATAACATTTGCATTTCTACTAAAGCAATGACACAAACTTGTAACTCAAAAGATGTACTTTGATTGGAACTTGTAATTATAACACATAGCAGAAGTAAGATAAATTCTCAACGTACACTGGGAATTTTGTACAAGGGGGCCAGTGCTGCTTCACTGAATCATTTCTAAAAAGCGCTGTGGAGGAGTGAAAATGAAGAGAAAAGAGATCCAGTAGCCAAAGGGAGGCATAAGATAAAAAAAGCTTTTTAAAAGAAGTAGAAAGTATCCCAAAACCAAGCCTTACTGAAAAAACAATCTCTCGGAAGAGTTCCAGCTTTAAATGCTCCCCTACCTGACAGGAATTGGACATTTAATCTCTAATAAGTATTGACATATAAGAAATCAATGTAGTTTTGAAATGTAATTACTGAGCAATTTACATGAAAAAACCTTTCAGTATAGGAAATCTATCACTTAGGTAACGTTCTTGTGTGCAGGAACCTTAAAATATTCTCAATTTGAAAGTATGTCTTAAAAATGCGTTGTGACATTGCAAAATATTTGCTTTAAAAATAAGTTTTAAAATTAGATTGCATTCCTTCTCTTGAAAGTAAGAGATGAAGAGGAGAGCAGTTTATTCCTTCAAGATTTTTTTCCCTCAGTCCTTTGAACAAGAGATTTCTACTAGGAATGTGGGCTACACAGAGAATACTTCTGTAAGCTACTGAGGTCAGGGAACATTCAAATGTGGGATCACCGAGCCTGGGGTGCCACTACTTCAAAACTAAATTTTAGCAGGACTCCTATCCCATCCATTAGTTTTATCGTCTATACAAAGAAGGTATGGCAGTAGAATCTCTTAACCTGAAATTTTTGATAAAAAGTACTGCAGAGCCTTATAAATTTCCTTAAACACTACTATGCTTTGTATTAAACAGAGTATTGGTATGAGATGTCATCTACCTAAATTGCTCTGTACTGTAATTTCACTGGTTGCTGCATTTGCTCCAACAGTGTTTAAAACCTTCTGGAGAGCACTGCTTTCCAGAACAAGCTCCTCTCACACTGAATATGTGCTGCTGTAGTTATGCATTATAAAGTGTAAAAGCAGAACTTCTAACATGACTTACATACCAATAAAAATATTTTCTAGTAACCAAGGATGTGATGCTCCTTAGCAGATGCCTGTTCAGTGCCTCTCCATAGGCAGAAGAGGCCAGAAAACTGGGCACAATTTAAACTTTCATGTTTTATGTACTTCAGTAAGAAATTGCAATGTCTATTGCTCCTACAACTCATTCCATCAAAAATATTTATGTCAGCCATACAAAATTATAACAATATAGCTCTCCTGGAAGAATCCTAAGCCCATGTATTTCAACTGCCACTGGAAAAGTCACTGGACAGCACAAAATTACAAAAGACAAGACAACAGGTCAGAGAGTGTACAGTGAAAATGGTCTGGATATATGTGGTATCATAATGAAGATTGAATAATGAAGGAGGAAAGGTATGGACTTGGGTTTTGTTGTTTTTTTATTTTGTTAGGAGGTTTTTTGCAGTACCAAAACTATAATTTTGCTCTGGCAATTCAGATTTGTTTTTAAATACTGTGGTTTGAATTTTACTTTTGTATGTGAAGAAACGGAGAGAAAAATGTTCTATTTCTTGGATGACCTATCTGAGAATTTACACTCTGTACATTCTAGCCAGGAACTTATAAATATGCAACAGCTATAAACAACCAAATCTTGATGGAGCTAAATAAAACTTTTTAAAAGCCAACAGAGACAACTACAAGGAAAATACTTATCCTGACCTTACTTTCACTTTTTAACTGAGCATGAACTATATTCTTACATTTGACATAAACATAGGTGCACTGCTGGAAGGATGTCTCCTGCATTGTCTGCTGATATATCAAATTGTTATGAACTATTTATTTATAATAAATTTTTTAGTATTTTTGCAATAAGTATTGGACACCTCCTCCAAAAAAAAAAGATTGAAGGAAAAAAAAATCGCTTCTGGATAACAGGATAACTTTTGATCAGGACACAGGTAGGAAGAAAAGAGCAGGTATGCTGGGACCTGAATTTCTATATTCTGTATGTTTTGTGACCACTCTTCCACCACTCTATTCTGATTAAAGCATGTTTTTTCAAGTGGAAGAACAGATTAAAATTCAAAGAAAACTTGGACTGATAAGGAATAGGAAATGTTTAAAATATTTTGCTGCATATAAAGATTATTTCCTAGTCTATTTTAACCTAAACAAATATTGGCCTCCATAATCTTCCCTCTAGCACCCGTGTGTGACTATGGCAAATACAGATGATGACAAGTGTGGTATGACTAAATGAACCAAATTCTTCATCCTTGGGCAAAGAAAAGTACAATTAACTATTTTTTAGTTATTATAAGAAAATCACAATTAACTAATTTTACTATATGATATCAAATTTTATTATATGATATCATTAACATTTTTTACATCACACGAATAATTTTACAGATATTAAATGAGTACCCAGACAAAAAAATGGAGACTGCCCACTAGGCTTTGGAAGGGGAAAAACCCATTGAAAGAAGTGTGTGAATAAAATTAATGGAAAATATAAGATGCTACAAATCTCAAGGGAGATATTGCACTAAATGTGAAATATTTCTTTAGCATAGGCATGAACATGCTAACCTTGGAATGATTAAATATTAGAACATAATTATTTTTTCATTATTTCATTATTTTTTCTATAACCATTAAATATTAGAAAGATAATACCAGTACTAGAAATATCATTGTAAGTTTAGTAAACTAGAAGAATATATTTAATTGCAGGTAAAGTAAATAAGCAGTTTCTCAGGATCATGTTTCTCTATTGATTTTTACATATAGCACATTTCTTCCTGTTTTTATCAACCAAATTTCCTGGAAATTCTACATTTAAAGTTAGGAAATAGCAAATCTAGAGTCAGAACTGGAGAGAACCTCAAGAAATTGGTCATTTCATCTCTTCTCAAATACTATATATCTATTATCCTTGGTAGGTGTATGGCTGGCCTATTCTAAAAGGTCTTCAAGTGATGAGGACTCAGTCACCTTCTAGAGCCTCTTCTCCCCATTGTTGATGATCATTATCAGTAGAATCATTTAACTAATGCCAGACCTGATTTTCTACTATTCTGTTCTGTTACTTCCTGTGCTAGCAACTCCGACATGGAAAACTATTTAATCTTTTTTTTTTTTTTTAATCATGAAAAGTCTTGTATAATCAAAGATAAACACAATTTTCTTTCTTGTCCTCGCTTTCTTTTCTTTTTGGAAATGGTGTGTTTCTTCTTGTATCAAGAAGAAACTTGATACAAGAAGTATCTTGTAGTCTGGACATCTGATTGCTCTTCTTGACCTCAATTTTTGACATTTTCAAGGAGTATAAGGTCCATATCAAGCACACAGAAGATGAAGACTGCCCAGTGCCAAGGACAGAAGACCCTGCCTGCTGCAGAGAGGAAGAGTCAAAGCCTTCCCTTGCTTTGCAGTTATGTGTATTAGCAGGCATGCACTGCAAGACAGGTTTTGAGTTTTTGCTTGAAGGACAATTAACACATGTTCAACCTCTGACTCCTTTTATAACTCTTAAAACCCTTCTGCAGAACTGCTGCCTAGTTAGTTTTTTCCAGACTTCTTGTGCAATTCTGAGTTAACTTCTTAGAACTGAATTTAAGAGTCCTCCTTTCTAGCTGTTTTCCTTCTAGCTGGAAGTACAGGAAGCTGTACTTCCTGTATCAAAATATGTTCATCGATGCAACTTAACTTACATTCAGGGTGCCACTGCATTCCCTTCTCAACACATTCTCAGGCTGCTCAAATTTTCAGTGAGCAACAAATCCCATGAATGATGTAATAAAAATTTGGGGATTTTTTCATACAAAGAAATAAAACTACAAAACCAAACCATACTTAAAACCAAAGCCAAAATCATCCTCCTCTTCCTTACCTTTCTAGTTCTATAGTATCTTATAGATACTATAGATGGCATTCTGCTTCTTCTACCTAGGGACTTTAAATGTATCTATGCCCTACACAATACTACTAAAGGCACTGTTCTTCCTTTTCTCTTCCTAATATTTTCTAAACTTCCTATTTTCCTATATTTCCTGAACTAGGAAATATTTATGGAAAATATTCCATGGTCTCCTTTTAAATTTTGTATCTCCCACGTACCTTGCACTTATGATTTGGATGTAGACACTTAAAATCTGCATCTCTGTCTTCCTCCCTTTAATTCATGCTGTGAATAGCCCAACACATTCTGTTTTCAGGACTTTTGTCAGTATTTTTCACATTGTTCTGTGGCATTTTGTTACTCTTCTGTTTATCTTGGGAGTAAACTTAATATTCTTACTCCTTTTCATGAGATATAGTCTAATCTCAGTCTTGTTCCATATCATGGAAAGGCTGATTTATCCAGGTGGTCTGGTGAAATCATCTCTGTGGGGTGCATCTTTCACTATTACAAAATTAATGTAACTTGCACAGCTATACATTTAGTAATACTTTTTTACTTTGAAATCTATTTACCAAGAGAATTCTTTGTTAAAAAAAATGTTTATCCAGACCAAGTTTGACAGAGCAACACAGGAGTTTTTCCTCTAAGTGTTAAATTAGAGCTTCCAAATGAAAGGGTTGGATGAAAATCCAGCTGTGCCCCTCAGATCAGCTAAATGCTTCTGTAGTCATTATACAAGATTGATGAGAACCTCCTTGACAGATCCTCCTTGATTTGGACAACTGAACTTAAGAAGGCTTATACTCAAATTATTCTCACAGCACTAAATAAATACAAGCTTTTTATTTGCTTATTACGCTTTAATGAACCAGTTGAACATGTTTTAGTTTAATTGTTTTTCTTCATATTTGACCTTTTTTTAACTCTTTCTCCCATTTCCAAACTGTAAATATATTTATTTGTTACTAGTCTTCATGTTTTTTATCCCTTTTAGATGTTCCAAAATAATGTTCATAATGTTGAAAAACTCGTAACAATGAACATACATGGATTGCAGTTATCATCTTAGATGTAATCTCAGAGTAGAAGTTCCTTTTACTCTCAGGCCAGTAAAGCCTTTATAGCCAAATTTCTTTATGAAAGAAAAGGCAGGTACTAATACTGCTACTGCACTGTCTTCTTATTACTCCCCAGCACTGAAGACCCAGATAGCATCAGGCTGGGGCACTGTCTGCCTGGTCAGCTTTAGAACATACTCAAAGACATGTCAAGCATGAAAGTTAGTTACAGAGTCACCAACACTTCTATATTTATGGAAACATATTAAGAACTGATTATAATGGATGCTTATTCCTGAATTAAGGTGCAAATGAGACCATGTGCTGAAGTCAATAGTACAGATTTTATTTGGGAGTAAATGTGAGCTAGAGAGGTAGAAAGAAAGGTGGGGTGGAGGGGAGTGGGAGGGAGGGAGGGCAGGGGAGGTTAGAGAGAGTGAGAGATAAGCAATAGATATCATCCCCTGTGGATTCCTGCAGTGTCCCACTGGTCCTTCTTCACCCTGGCCTTCAGTGGGGAGGGGTCCCAGAGTGGCTCCTCTGCAGGTCCCACTTCTACACTGTCCAGCCCTGGCTATGCACAGGGTGTGGGGGCTGTTCCCATAGTGAGAGGTGGGCTCTGCATAAGCACTCACTGCCTGTCCCACAGTTTGCCATGGGGGGAATTTTTGTCTGGATGTCTTACCCAGATCTGCCTCACCAGGCCTGGAATGAGCATCCTCCTGTTGCTGTCTGCACTGATCTCAAGTTCTGCTGTGGTGGCTTATCTTATGGGGACAGTGCTTTGAGACATGCAACTGTATTCTTTAAGTCCTCACAAAACACACATATAATAATACAGTTAGTGTTTTTCTCTTCAGGAAAACTTCCCTTTTATTTGCTGTAATTGAAACTAGTAAATTTTACTTTTATCTTCAGATAAATCAAAGTTGATTACAATTTCAGAACTAGCTTCAAGGAGTGAGGCTGCATGCCTTTCAAAGTCTCACCTGATTTGGAGAAATAAGTGAATTGTTTCTATATATTTAAAGGGAATAACAGAGACTGTTCCACAGAGTAATTCCATTACATATATCATTCCTTATAAACACACTGAGTCACAGTCAAATTAATGTAGCTGTTTGTTATTTTTCATTTTCTCTCCCAGGAAACAAACAAATACTATTTTTTTCTAATTCTAGTTAAATATATCAGACTGTAAATTTTTGCATCAGAAACTACCTGCTTGTCCTGTAAAGCAACCAGTGTGGTAAGTTTGATCAATTAGAAAAGTCTTTAGTAAATGCTTGAATTGAAAAATTGTGAAATAATGACCAAATAAAATAGAAGTTTAATCAACTTATCTACTGAGAATTGAGACGAAAGTGTGTACCAAGAATTTTCAAGAACTACAAAGAAGAGGAAATTTGAGTGTAGAGGCTATTACATGTATTAGGAAGAAAGAGCTAGGAAATCTAGCTAGAACCTGACATCTTAGTAAGGAAGAAAATAATGTGATTTCTTTAAGAGCAAGGAGAGTAAATGTTTGAAAAATGTCTCTGGGAGGGGGATAGGTTCTCTGTGATGCACACTCTCTAAATCAAGTTTGGATGACTTTCTGAAATACAAGCCTGGGCTCAGTCAGACGGTTTAGGTTTGGTGCAGGAGGAAAGCAATTCCCTAGCATGCATTATGCAGCAGGATGAGCTTTAAAATCTACTGAGAAAATGTTTGGGCCAGCCTAGCAGCTTGCACACACTGATATAACTTTTTAAAAGCCAGTTGAGTTGTATTGATTTACACCAGCTTCTGATCTTGCCCTTGGAATATAATTTACTGCTGTCATTATGCAGTAACACCCAGACCCTGCCTGTTTTCCACGCTGTAATAAGAGCAGCTGTCTTTGCGGTTTGGGGCCTGATCCAATTACACTCAATGGGAAAACTCCCATTTAGTGCAGGCACACAATTAGATGGTTACAAATTGGTCACAAATAAATTCAGACTGGAAATTAAAACTATTCCATCTGAGATTGTTTTTTAGTTATCTGGTAAAACGCTGGAGTAGGCTCGCAAACAGATTAACAAGTCAAGGAACGTGTTAAAATTAAGACTGGAAATAGGGAAGGGACTGTGTAACAAACAGAAAAAGGCCTCTGCATGTAGCAGTATTTCCACTGTACGCTCCCTGTCTCAGGTAATTTGTAGCACAGAGACAGCACTCAGCTGAGGTAGAAAGGAGTGGGACTTAGAGGTCTGGGGCACTTGATGTTGTGATGCCTCTAGAAGGATTTTAAACGAACCTGCTGTTTCATAATCCTTTTTAGGTGTTATTAGTCCTCCTGATGAGTTTTTTTAGGCAGCAAAAAATGTGCAGAAGAGCCTTCAAGGTGTGTAGCTGCTATGATTTGTGTGTCTTTAAAACTTTCCCAGGGCTTGGAAAGTGGCAGTGGTCCAAGGCAGACAGCAGGGTGGACTCCCCCTGTAACACAATGACATGAGCTGGGTATGTGCACTGGGGTCCTGATCACTTTCTCAGGGTTAACCCATTTGCCAGATTTTATGTCAGCAGGAATTTCTTTCCCCAAGTCACTCATAGTTACTGTTCAAGGTATTTTTCTTTAGCCTTGTAATATCTTCATTTTCTTTAATATACTGCCTCGCCACTTTGGAATTTGGTGATATGCTTGATCTTCTCTCTTTCTCTGGAATATTCTGGTTATTGGATTTTTTTGGCATTTTAGTATGTCATAAGCAATTTTTAGGGAACTGGGAAGTGTTCTATTATGTGGTGGATTACATCACAGGATTTGCTGAACCATGTATTTACTGTAGTTTCCTCTAGCTGTGATACAGCTGCTGAAATGAAAGAATGAAAGCAAGCCCATTTGGTCTTGTTTTTCTATTTGTGTTGTCTACTGTGGAACACAGAGTATTTTATTTCTGTCTTTTATTCTTGTCTTTTTTTTTTCTTGTTTCCTATTTTTCATTCCTGTCTTTAAGCATTCTGGTTTATCTTTGAAAGAGGAAGAGCACAGTTAGAGAAGGCCTCTGTGAAAGGAGCCCAGACAAATGAGCAGGAGGCATTCTGATCCCAGGTAAGGGCAGGGCTTTTCTTTATTTGATTTGCTTATTTTCTACCACCTCAAATATTACTGTTATTTCTGCCACACAAAACAGGAGCTGAAACACTGCAAGACCAGTGTCAGTACTTGCCCAGAGACAGCTCTTTCAGTAGAAAAAGATATGTCATGAACGTACATAACTAAGGTGCCAGAGGTAGGTTTTATCTGACTATATATAGATATTTATAATATGATGTTAGTTATAGCCAAACATATATCCCTAAATAAAAATTAGAGTGCCACTGTCATGGAAGCGCCATGTAACTAAAGAAGGAATCTGGGGTGATGAACTTGGATGTGGACATTGCCACTGCAAACATTGAAAGTTAGACTAGGTACATTTAATCCTAAATTCCACTACTGACCATTTTAGGAGATATCAATATAATACACTATGCTTAACGTTTAGGTTCCTTGTTTTGCTAGTTTATACAATCTGACGTGGAAAATAAATAGTAAGGCTGACTTCTAGCCACATAGGAATCTTGCAAGGATGGGAGAATAGCCAAGGTGCAAATGTGCATTACTCTGAGGCTTTTTAAATCTTGCCATGACCTGAAGAATAAAAATATATACAGAGTACTGTTCTTTCCTTGTCAAGTATCAATCAATTGAAAAAGTCACTCAGCAGAAGCTAGAACAGTTTAAACTTGCCAAGATGAAGGTGGGGAAATAGTAAACTGCTTGAAATTTCTCTCCCTGTCCTGTCAGGCATGCACAGCACAAGCTAGGAACAATTATAATTCTATGTTTGCATAAGACATGCAGAGCTTCAACTACATATGAGTCAAAGTGCTTAAATGGCAAGCATTACAGACTACTTATATTTTTTAATAATATAGAAAGAGAAACCACTTGATAAATTTTTCTCATTGCTCCCATATTAATATCCCAGCCTAGAAGTATGGGAATAACTATAGGCGAGAAGGAACAAAGAATGATTTCTCTCTGTTTCATTTTTGTACATGAGAGGAGTTTACACAAAAAATGCATCCTATTTTACTCATTATGTATAATTTTACACCTATTTTTCCCATAAAATAATGCACATACATGCACATCTTGATGCAATTGCTTCCATTCCTCAAGCACCTATATTATCAGTGCCACAACTGCTACCCTTCAGATAGCTTTCCATTCATTATATAATAGATAAATGTGGCTGATTCCAGTGCAGCTGAATTGTTTCCATGGTTCGATTTCAATGGTAAGGGTTTATTCAGCAAGGCATTTAAGCCTGTGTTCAATTTAGAGCAATTGGGTACTCCTAATATATCCTGCAAATTAGGCACCTGTCTACATCACTGGGAATTAATGGTATGCCCACATGTTTTTTTTCTGAATCAAAGTTTAAATTTAAGGATACTCAGGAAAATACTGGTAAGTATACTAGTGAAAATTCAGTAATGGTATCACCAATTGGGAAGAAACTATTGATGCTGCTCACAGAAGTTCCCAGAGCTTTTTTTTAATGTATTTCCTAATTTGTGTTAATAAAAAAACCACACAATTTAAAAAAAATTAAAAAATAAAAAAAATCCCTATAAATCTTCCTCTATTTTTACCTGCTAACATTACTTTAATTGTGATCAGAAATTTCTGAGCAAATTGAAAACCAGCCTACACCTCAGTGAAAACACTGACAATTTTCAAAAGCCCAAGGTTAGCTTCTTGCACTAAAACAAAATTAGATTAAAGTTTAATAAATATAGTTAGCCATGTAGAATTTAAAAGTAAAACTGTCAGAGCACATACTGATTGAGAAATATGCAATACTCAGATTTTGACAAGTCTGGACAGCTTGTGCATGCTCTTTTAATAAAGAGTGGACTGTCTACGGGAATCAGAGAGAAATTAGGAAAAGCCCCCTTGAAACCAAGAGAAAGGTCTGCTCATAATTCATAAGAAAAATATATCACAAAGATACACATGATTATCCTCCAGAAGATTTGGCAAAGCAGCAAAATATACACGGAAGTTGTCAGCCAAAGTTCCCTTTGGCAGATGAGCAGAGGAATTTGTATCCCTTGCTCTGAAGCTTGCGCTCGGAAACGGGCACAGAGCAGGAAAGGACAGGTGTGGTGGGGGCTGCCACATCTGCTCGTTCCATTCCTACTTCTTTCAGGTATGAATAATGGAAGAGGTGGGTGTTATAGCTCTGTCAATTAGAGCACAAATAGTCCCCAGAGATGCTGCCAAATACTGAATCATCTCTGTCCCCAGCTGATGGTGCCTGGTGCATCTTCCCATGTCAGAATCTGCCCTGTGTTTTATGGCTTTGGGCTTGTGCTGTCCAAGATGGAAGTATTTGTACAGAAACTATGTAAAGAAGATAAAGAGAGGCACTGAAAAGATAAGAGAAAAAAGAAACTTTAATGAGACAATAGAAGGGCAAAATGCTTGGAATATGTGACCATTCAGAAACCTGAAAATAAATTTAAAAGACAATCCTAAAAATATCATTTTGGCTGACTGCTGAATGCAACGTTTTGCTTAATTGTGTATGCAGAGGAAACAGCTATATCCATACATTAAATAAACAGCTAAATCCATCCATACAAATAAACTTCTTTATTTTACTATAATGTGAAATATCATATTATTTTTTTAATAAACTTTACTGAGCTAAATGAAATGCAGAAAATGTAGCTGTAGTCTGATAAATACAAGTTCAACTTATATATTATAAAAATAATATTTGATAACATGTAACACTCTGAAAGCTTAGGGCTGGTTTTTCCAAGCTCTGCATACCAGTGATTTTAAGACATCTACCATTAAATAAAGATTGCTCAGCCATAGCTGTATCATGTCTGCATGTGTTGTCTTCATTTATATATCATCTCTGATTTAAATTCAGATTAAATATTTCTGAATTCTGGGGATATTGACATCTTCTGAGATATGGAAGTAGTTGGTCTTCGGCTAAAATTTGAACCTTGTTTTACATTTGCACTCCTACAAGTGCAGTCTCAACCAGCCTGAGTGTTGAAGGTCCATTGAAGTTACCCACCAGTGGGTACAAAGCACCATACCTGGGGATCCCCAGTGTGACTGAGCCCCCTTTTCTTGCTTTTACAGCTACAACAGAAATGCAGGTGTTCTGAAGGCCAACATGATAGCACAGAGCATGATAGAAATGACTGGTAGAGGGAAAATATACCACAAACACAGGAGAGCTAGACTCCTAATATTATTTGCTGATATTTTAAGCCTTCTATTTCCCTTAAAAAACAAACAAACAATCCCCCCCTCAAAAAAAAGCACCAAAACAAAAGGAAAAAACAGCTAAACAAATCAAAAAAGCAAACCACTAAAATTTCAGGAGGGTGTTTCTACAGATAAATGAAATTTTTAATCCCAATAAGTAAAATATCGAAGTAGACCTAATTAGCAACATATGATTGTTTCTCCTTTCTCTGATAGGATCATCCAAAAAGATCAATTATTTGGAACATCACAAAATATGATGTTTCCTGCTGTATGATCTAGGATAAAATCACTTACCTGGTATTGTACCTCATTTATGTTATTTATGATAGTTTAATTTTGGTTTTACTGTACTTCCAGAAGTTCTAGCTTAAAAAAGAGGCTCACTGCTCTCCAGACAGGTGGCAGGAACCTTCCTGATCCCAGAAGGATTTGCACTTTAAGAGGGCAGAAGGAGGACAAGAAGAGAAGAACAGAAATTATTTGCTTGAGTTGGCCTGGCAAGGTCTGGAACCCCTGAACTGTAGTGTCACCTTCCTAGGAACCTCCCCGGGTCCCCGATGCAGATTGATGAAATATTCATTATTTCATTTTTTAAAATCAAAATTAATACATTCTTTGTAATCCTTGCTGTGCTTTTGGACTGCCAAAATATTCTGGTCAGAGAAAATAGATCAGAAATGAAGAGACAAGATGTTTTATCTCAACAATTTAAGTATTGACAAGATATCACTCTAGCCTGTGTTAAAAAGAACTGTCACTGTAAGACCAGCCTGACTCTGTGAAGAAATATAGGATAGAACAATTTTTCTGCAGTCAATAAAGCTATGACTAGTTAGTAACTTTGAAATCAGAAATTCAGTTGCTTGTGCTGGAGCTGTAATTTACTTTTCATAAAACTATATGGGAACTGCTTAAAAAAATCAAACTTTAAAAAATCTTATTGGTCGTTCTGCCTCCTGCCTCAGCCACACACAATAGCAAATGCTTACAATGAGAATAGCTCCACTGGAGCAATACTAATACATTTGCCACAGCTCCCACTCTGTCATTATGCACAGGAGCCTGTGCTTATCCCTTTTTAAATTGGAGACTCTTTTAACCAGGAATCCCCAGGATGAAACCGAACCATTTTCCTCACGGCAAAACAAATCCTTCTCTGGTGAATTTTGTTATTGTTTATTGTTACAGTGTTTTATCAGCACTAAACTGTATGAAGGCTTCAATTAGTTCTTGATGAATGATCCCATAAAATCATGTAGTTTCATTTCCCCTGCCACCAGATATTTCACTGAGTGTTATTAAATGAAATATAATTGGGACAGGATTCAGGAAACTTAGAGTCTTCCCATTTTCCTTTTGGGCTTGAGCATTACAGTGTGCCTCAAACATTTCATTTTTTAAACGTGATGGTTTTTTGTTTTAAACTGACAAATGCTCTGCAGTTCAAAACTATTGTTTAAGGTTTCTGTGCTATTAGCAGTTAACATAAGAGTAGGAAAATACAGGTGTTACAGCCATTTTCTGCACCTTTCTCCTCTGCCAGTAGCTTTGTAAATTTTGCATTAGGAAGACTAAGTAAGATTCACTGGATAAAGACATTCCTCCCAGCTCCTGTGAATAACCAAATTGTGTTTGTCTCAGATACAACTCCATTGATGTAATGTAATGGAATTGCTACAATAATTCTAGCAAGAAAAAATACAACATTTCATACTACACATTGAACTTATGGTTTGTTATTACTTGTGTTCTGTTTTTTGAGATAATTTGCTTCAACAGAGTCGAGAGAGCAAATTTTCTCAGCAAGTAGTTTAAATTTCCACTAATTTTGTCCTTTTTCTAAGGTTTCATATCCAAATACAGGATTTACCCAGCAGAAACATTAGTTACATCCATGTCTATGTTCACATTTCTGACATCTGGACTCCATGAGAGCTTTAGAGCAATAAAAAGCTTGCTCTGAACATACTTATCTCTCTTTTATCAAATTCTCCCACCTGGCATAAATGCTAGCAAAAAACAAGTTAGCAAAAGATTGGCACATCTGGATGGAAGGACTAATTGTCAGATCTCATAATGGAAGGAAATTCACCTAAGTAGTTAAAGACTCCTTGCAGCCTGCTCAGAGCTATCAAAGTATCCTTTGACTTATCTGTTCACTTCTTCCCCTCACATTGGCCAATGTGAATGAGAGGGGAGCTGCTGCATACACACACTGCTGCAGCTGTCAGGGCTTCACAGCAAAACACAGTTAGTCTGCTGATGGGATAAATGTGGTTATTGGTATCAGACCCAAACATCTAAGTAACTTCCAAACAGAAGATGCCATTTTCAAAAAGAAAATAAAAAATTTGACAAATATCATACTATTCTATCATCAAAGAAGTGTAAAGATATTTATCAAATACTGCAAAAGATATTTTTCCCTCCATATAGTGGAAGATGAGGCTACTATCAGGCATAATATTCTTGGCACACATTTTTGGATCAGCTAAGTAGCAGGAAATCAAACCATCAAACATCACTAAACATAAGATACGAGGGGTTCTGATTTTACAGTTACATTAGAAACCATAAATCATCCAGCATTGTGAAAGAGGAGACACTAAGAAATACGTGAATGGAGCATGATGTTTTTGCTTCTACAGGTAAAATTTAGTTATTCCTGTCATTTCTTCAACAAGTCAGAAATTTTACTGGTAAATCTCAGCATTTGAGTTGTACATTCACAGACCCTGGGGGTCAGGAAAAATTCTGTTCTACTTGGTTGTAGATGCAAATGATTGTAGATGTAGATGCAATGTATGGACTGTAGAATGTATGAAATGCAGATGCAAATGATGGACTGATGATGCAAAAACATGCAAAAACCCCCCAGCCATTCTTCTGATTTGGTACTTAGGAGAACTGACTTCAGTTTTTGGCTTTGACACGGGCACTTTTGTCAGACAAGCCATTCTCCATCTCAACAAAACAGGGTTCTTCTGCCTCCCAACAGCCATGGTAATTTCCCTGCTGCTTGAAGGACATGCCCACATCCATATTTGGAAGGGTACCCAAGGATGTTCATGAGCATCCCAAGCCACCTCAGAATCTCTCCTCTCTTGCAGGCAGCTGGCCCCATTGCCCAACTTACCTGCAAATTCATGGCATGCCTAGAAGGCAATCATCTGGCAACTGATCATGGCTTTAATGCCTACATTAGCTGCCCCTACCTAATAAAATTCTTACACAGAGGGGGCAGGTGGAAGCCAGTAACCCAAACCTTGAATATTTATTTGAGAAAGTATCTCTTGAAAGGACACACCCAGCAATGCTACAGCTGTGATAAATGTGCTTCTTGCCAGAGCATTTGGGCTCCCAGTTAACCAGCAGTATAAGTGGATAACTGTGCTCAGAGAATATTTCTTCACAACTCTCGAAGAATACTTTTGAGTCACGGAGATCAAAAGAGCGACACCAGCCAAGTGTTATTGGTGCATTATATTGAGATCAGGCATAAATAAAAGAAGAAAAAGGAAAACAGCAAAGTCAAATTGTTTTCCTCTGTCATTCTTTTCTTTTAATCAATATTTGTTTTTAAAAGTAAGAGAGTTCTACAGGGCTCTGGTTAAATAAGACCCTTTCTGTAATTATAAATGTACACATGTAAGAGTCCTTTTAAAGGAAAATAATGGCCTACTGGGTATTTGGGAGAGAGGGCTTGTTCTCTTACAAATTTCCACAGTGCTCTGGGAGTTAGTCCTCTGAGGATTCATAGTGCTGGTGGGCTCCCACTTTAAAGAACTTCAGATTGCTGAGGGTGGTGTTTCCCCTTTGAAGACTGTTACATTTTTTAACAGATCCTCCTTTGAAGATATTCATATCTGTGGGGTTCTCCAAAAGAGTTGGGGGAAAAGTCCCCTGTTGATGCTATTTACCAGGTTAGAATTTCAAACTTGGGAAAAATAGCTGATCCCTGAGAGGAGGATGCTCTTTTTGAAGCAGTTCAGATGGTTTCAGCAGGCTTTGCTTCTGAAGTTCTTATCGCTAGAAGGTGTCTGGCTTTAAAACTTTATAGTACACAATGTCACAGCAATACTATGGAAAAAGTAGCATTAATTTTTTTTAAGGAAATATGAAATACACTGCTAAGAAAAAAACTTTTTAAAGGCACAAAAACCTCTTTGCTTGTTTGATAAATGCATAATTTGTGCTAAGTGTAAGGACTGTGCTCTCTCTACTACAATAATGTCAGCAGGTTCTTAATATACTAAGTCTCTGATGGACAACATTTGACAACTTTAAAAAAAAAGTTCTACTCTTTTAAACAAACTGTTTTGATGGTTATCTGGTTCATATTATTCTGGTTCATATTTGGGCAACCTGAGTAGTCCTTTGGCAGAAGCAACATGCTAAGCTTAACATTGTTAAGGCCCTCCTAATAAGAACTTTCCTGGAAAAATATTTTAAAACATAAACCATACCAAGAGAGGGGTGATAGAAGGTAACAGAATGGTGAGGAAGCACGATTTGAAATTTCCAAGTGGAAGGAAGGCATACTAGATGACAAAAAATATTTTTTTTAAAAAAGTCTTTTTGGTAAGGCTTTTTGTAATGCATCAGAAAAATGCTTTGTCCTCCATAGTATTTCTGACAAAGGGCTTAAAAGTTAACCAAATTCAAAATAAAAAGCTAATTTTACTTATTTTTCTTAAATACCAAACTTGTTACTACAAGCAGTCTACTGAAGTATTCTCCACCAAGGCTGTCATAGCTGAAGATAGTATTTCTACTGAGATTTCTAATATCTGGGTGTAATGCAACTGAATTTGGATTAAGCACAGGGAAAGGACAAATTGATGCAAAGAAAAATTAATCTCCCGGCTGTTGGAAGAAAGAGAGCTGAACACCAACAGTAATAGATGCTCCTTTGGAAGGCAGGTACAGAATGCCTGCAGCTCCTGTGCATTTTCCCAAGTAGGCTCCAGAGGGAGAAATTGAAAATAATACAAAACATTTTCCTAGCATAAAGTGTGGCTTTAGGTTCTCAGAAGTATATAGATTATAAAGAAACTCACTTCTTAAGATCTCATCTGAATATAAATCACAGCAAAGTGCATTGACCATTCAATGATGAAGAGCTATTTTGCTTCTCTGCTAGGATTCCAAGGAGTTTACTGATATGAAATGTAAATAAATATCACTGTTTTATGTAACCAAGGGCAAGGCAGGTTTTGTAGGAATGTCCTAATTTGGGCACTGCCATCATTATCTCCTGTCAAATGTAAAGACATGAAAGTGCAGGTGCACACATAGAGAAAGAACACTTAAACAACACAATCCAACAACAACAGATGCTGACTTCTTTGTGTTTTGACAACTCTAAGCCTATGTAGACATACAGATGAGACTCTGGTGTGGTATTTGGGGTTAGAAAAGAATGATTTCTTGCCCTGAAATTAAAGAATAGAGAGGAGAAAAGATTTGGAAATGGTTTCCCAAGTAAACTTGTATATTTGTCCTCTCTTTAAAAAGGCATTGAGCAAATAATGTTAGATGGTGAACACCCACAGAAAAGCCAAAATGAAAAAAAGAAACCAGCAACAGCATAGTATATACTGATTAATGGATGCTATAGATATCTTACTGCTCTGTCTGCTTGGTTAGCTTTGTTTCAAATCTGATACAGATCTCATACTGCACAGCCGATCCTGAAATAGCCCGTGTTCCTTTAAATTCAGGCAATGCATCACTTTCTATTACCCTGTGTCACATCAGTCTATGACTGTAAAGGATGAGTTATGTGGACATGAACCAGCATCAGGGCCCAGTTCAGACAAATCTTTCATGAGAAAGTCAAATGTTCAAACAGACAAATTCTTTCTTTTTATTACAGCCCACATTGTTTATGTAGAAAAATTTAGAAGGGAAATCACTTGCTGCCTTAGATGTTACAGTCTGCTATGGGTTTTTTTTTTTATGACAAAAATTCCTTGGAAAGCATTTTCTCAGTAGCCATTACAGTTACAGAGTGCCCAGCTTCCATGGAAAAGAGAAGCCATTTACCAAATATTCTTTAGTTCTTAGTTCAAAACTCAGAAGTAGATGATGTTAGCTTTGTAGAATTACCTCCTTGGCATTGAAGAGGTTTATTGACATTTATACCAGCATCCCTCAGCATTTTTCTTGTGGTAAAAAGAGGCACTAGGTTGGGAATGCTGACAAGGTTTAGTGGAAAAGAATCTCTCAGGCTGTGGTCCACACTAATCTTTTGTACTAGACCAGCATGCAGTTAAACTTAAAATTCCTTAGCATCAGTGTAAACTCATGTGTTGGCACAAACTCTGCTTTTAGCCTACAGCACATCAACCAGGTTTCCAGGAAAAAAAAGCTAAAGATGCAGACAGACCAGTAGAATGGAGCAAAATGTCTTCAGCTCTTTACCCTGGAACTTCACTACAGATTGCAAGCAAGTTAAATAACATTACAGAACATTATATAAAGTCTAGAAGGACTTTCCAGGTTCTAATCAAGCACAAGAATTACATTCTGCTGTCATACTTAACTACAGTATTTATTGATGTTATGCCTTCAGAAATGGAATTTTGGGCCCCATGAAAAAGCACTCAGATAGAGTAAGGGAACATAAATCTGCTAATTATGAAGTATGAGTAGAATAATCAGTCTTCTAGGAAATGGCTGATTTCAAAAAGACCAGCAAAACTACAGCAAACCTGCAGCAAACCCTACAGCAAACTCACAGACATATCTCAGAGGAGAAAGGGGAGAGGAAGAAAAGGAAAAAAGCCCCATAGGAGAAGAGTAAGGGTGGCTCTCCAGGTACCCTGCTTCCCCACAGCCCAGATGAATGTGCAGAATGTATCCAAGATGCCAGCACTGTTTCTCCCAGCAGTCTTTCCCAGTTTGCTTTCTCATCTTGCCAAGCATTTGATTTTCCACTAATGTTTCATGTGAGGAGAGCCCAACTGCTTTTCCTGCAGCATAAGCCCAGCATGGGAACAACATCCAAACTGTTCACAAGGCAAAAGTGTTCCAGGGGCCTGTGCTGACCACCACTGTGTTATATTGCAAGCAAAACTGCAGCCTGTGTCATGAGGCTGCAGGGCTGAATTCTCTAATGCTCACAAAATGCCTTCAGAGTGCACAGCAGAAATCCATGGGATTCAAACTAAAAAAAGCTGGACTACTAGCCTCAAAAACCTCAAAAACAAGTCACCTGCATGAGCAGTGACCACACACAATTCTGAGGTGTCATAAACATACATTTGTCTAGCAAAAAGGATACAATTTGCCCTTCAAAGCTAAAAATAAAACCACAGAAGGACAGTCTTCCAGAATGTCTGTCTTGCAAGAGAGAGGAGCGTGATGAATATTGGCCAAACCAGAATTAATGTATTTTGTCTGATTTTAACTGCACTGCCAGGCTTTCTAAAGAGATTCTTCTGTTTAAAAGTGGAATTTTGAACTGAACTTCAATGTTAATGTTTGCAAACTGGAGAAAAAATGCAAACATTCTCAAAAACTCCTTCTCCCCTCATGCAATAGCAAAATATAAATTGGGACATCAGTGATTGGAGGATTAAAAAACTATAAGTGACCCTTTTTTTCTGATATTTTGCTTGATTTCAGTTTCACTCACCGCAAGGAGATTCTGCTTACTGTTTCATATTAAATAAATGTGAGTTTGTCCAGTTCTGCTGATTGTTATAATTCTGATAAATTATTTCACACCTTATTTACAAGCCCATACCTTACTGCCCCAGGAATAATGATACAGAAGGCATCAGTGCTATTGGTAGGCTGAAGGGTACTGAGGAATCCAGGTAAGTGCTGCTTTGTGGCTAACTTGATGTTCTGAAACAACAAACCCACAAGTAGATGACAGCTAAGTGGTCACATGGCACCATTATGCTGTAAAAGGCACTTGTGTTAATTTCTTAGATTTTCTTTATCTGAAGCTGTCTTGGTGCTGAGGGAAAAAACCAAACAGCATATTAAAGAAATAGGAATTATTTTGTTTATATTCTTTTGAATATAAAAGAAATATACATTGCTTAGTTTATATTCTTTTGAATACAAACGAAAACTGAAACAATAGCACTACATAGGATGTAAATTCTCAGTCTACTTTAACATGGAACCATCAAACTTGCAATTCTGCTCTTGAGTCATGCCTTCCTTAACCAAGTAAATAGTAATGAAGGTTTTTGTGGCATTTACCACTACCAAACACCTTACATAACTTGCAACTTCTCCAAACTCAGCTGCCTCCTAATGGGAAACTGGATCCATAAGACGCCCCCCTCAACAGACCTTGCTTCTTTATGGCAGCTTGAGAGCCCACTGCCAGGGGTGGGTGTTTTGCACAAACAAATGTCAGACTGCATCTGGTGGGGTGACAATAGCTTCACACACATTTATCTGCCTTTCATTACTTTGTATCACACTCTCCAATTCTATTTACATTAGTTTTTATTTAAGATGAAATAAGGCATCATTGATGCATCTTAACTGCGTTATTCAACACCCACCAACTCACTGACAATTGCACATCAATACATTTTAGTTAAGCATCTGTTTCCTCATTTGCTCCCTTGTCAAATTTGCAATTTATGTCTGCATAACTTTTCACTCTGTAGCTGCACTCTGCATGAAACAGGTAGAGAATGCACAGCAAAACGCTACGCTTGTTCTTCAGAGCAAATATGTTCTGCAAGTTCATGCTGTGAAGATCTGAAAAGTTCTTTAGGGTTACACATAGGTGTGAAAACTGTTGTGATTCTCTGTTGAAGCCATAGTCTCAGCTAGGTAATAATTAAATCATTAAAAAAAAAATTAAAATTATAAAATTAAGGCCTTGTATTCACATAAGAGACTTTCATATCAGCAAAAAGGATTGTTGTTCTAAAAGAGGAATAGAGAAGATAGAATTTAATAAGTTCTTTATTGTGAAGTTGAATATTTAATTGTTAAAACATCTTTCCTTTGTATCCTCCCATCTCCCTTCCCTATGCTTCCCCCTTCCCAGAAAAAATCAGGCTTTTCCCCAAGTTTATATCAAACAAAAAAATATATTTTCTTGTGGCAGCCGAAAAGCTTACTATCCAAATCCTGAATATTTTATAGAAAATAAAATGATATTTATTTTTAAGTGCATTCTACCTTCAACACAACTGCATCCTCACAACAAATCTATTGCGTTGTCCTGACATAGTTACTGCAAAGGTTTTTCCTTTGCTGTCCCAAGGGCCCAATTGATTTATCTGCCAGAAGCCCAAAGCCCCAAAATAAGATCGCTTTGAGTTTACAGAGGTCATTTTTCATTGTCTAAATAAAAATTTCTAAACAAAAATCTCTCATCCTGTTAACCGCAGGGTCCTTATCTCCCCAGAGGCTACAGAAACCTGAGAGAAGCCATTTCAATTCTTTTATGAAGAAAGATAAAAGCAAGTTTTCGATTAGAAAGCCAAGGAAAGGCTTCTTATTAAATGGTGGTAACAGTAACTAGTCGAAAAGGCAAAAGCGTTCAAGGAAAGGGGGAAAGGGAAATCATTATGCATGAAGCAAACACTATACATGAGGCTGCCAAGGCAATCTGAGGCAGTGACATTCGGGAAGGCAAGGGAAGTTCGCAAGCCTTTGTAACTAGTTATAGTTCATTCCCATCTATTTAAAAAGAGCTGTTTTATCAGGCATGTTTTCTTAATTGTGTGCCCATAGCTTTATCCACCAGTATTAACTGTGTGTTAGAGCAATTATGTATTCAGACCCTCTTTCTCTTGATCTGTCATCATTCAAAGCACTTATGCAGCACTGACTGGGGTTTGAGATGGCATGTGATTCCAGCCCTGCAATAATAGATTCCGCAGTGCTAAGCTAAAAGTGAAATTATTAGAAGTTACTTCATATTCGAAGTTAGGATAAAGTGAGATAAACAGAGACATTAATGGTGATGCACTGGGAAATCATCCAGACCTCTGAAAGGGAAAGATTTCTGCTGTTTGGAAAAATTCTCAGAATATATGACTGAAGTTCCCTGTTAGTGCTTTCCTTCCTCCTTCCTACATAACAGAAGAAGAGAAATTAACAACATTTAGGACCCTAGGTAATTCTTCAGGATGCTAGCTCTAAATATCTAACCTACCATTTAAAATGCCAAGTTGAAAAACCCACCTATAATTCCTTATGAGGAAAAAATCCAAGGAAGATTTTGAGAGCTCTTTATCCTTAATGAAGACAGGCATTCAGAACTCTGAGCATTTAAGATTTTTCTCCTGCACTAAGCTGTATTCCTAAATGTCTAGGGAAAATCACCCCATAAATGAGAGTGATAGAATCACATCCATCTCCAGCAATGCAAAAATCCAGTTGGATTTACCTGTGATTGTCACTGCTAAGACATTCTGGCCAACACTGTCTGTGGTCATGGAATACTGACAGACAGCAGGTTTTCTTAATCTCTTATATCCTGAAAACAATTTGGAAAACTTAGTACATCCTTCATGTACTGGATGATGCCTTCTTTTAAGTGGTGAGAATATCCTTACCTATCCAAGATGAAACAATGCTTCCCTGGCCTCACACAAGATTAAACAGAACCAGAAGGGAATTATATTTCCCTTTTTCCCCTGTCACGGTGGTCACAGGGGTTTGCAGGTGAAGAGAGAGACGAGAATGTTGACTCTATGATCAGAAGGCTTGATTTATTATTTTATGATATATATATTACATTATAACTATACTAAAAAGAAAAGAAAAGGTTCTTTCAGAAGGCTGCTAAGCTAAGAATAGAATAGAAAAGAATGATAACAAAGGCAGCTCTCCTGGACTCTGTCCGAGATAGCTCTGTCTTGATTGGCCATTAATTACAAACATCTAAGAGGGGCCAGTCACAGGTGGACCTGTTGAATTCTACAGCAGCAGATAATAATTGTTTCCATTTGTTGCTGAAACTTCTCAGCTTCAGCAGGAAAATCCTAAAGAAAAGATTTTCACAAAAAGATGTTGCGATATTCCCCACTTCCTTCCCCTGCATATCTATAACAGGTATTTTTTCTGCCCCAAGTTTATATTTGCAACTGAATTTATGCTCTTTAATGAAGTAAAAGAAAAATTTAGTTTACCCAATTCAAATCAATAAGAAAATTTTATGTTTCTAAAGGCAGCACATCTCTTCTACTCCAGTGAGGTCAGGATTCTACCTCTAACATGTAGCTTTGTGATGTTAATAGCTTCAGCAGGCACAATTTAATTTATGCAGCCATCTTTTTTACCTGTATCTTACTTTTATGTATTTCTATACTTACAATAGAGATATCTATCTCTAATTTTTTTTTAAAGCTATGAAAATTAGATTCCAACTAAACCACAGTTTGCCATGCTTACTTCATTACTTTTCATATTTAAATGTATCATCTTTGCCAGGAACAGTCATACTGTTCAGAAAAGTCCTGATCTAACCCCTAGTGCAGCTGGTGGAGCCTGTCACACTGACTGCAGCAGGAGCAGGATCAGGCTTTAAATGTGGGGCTTCTTAAGATGCCTCTTTCTCATGTACTCATCTCGTTGTTGAGCTAGGTGTAGCTGAGAAATGCCTGACTGTTTCAGGTAATGCAGGTGTCTTGTAGAGTTCACAAATTTGATTTTCAGTGGGTAAAATATGCTGTTTCCCAAATATGCCTTATTGCAATATTTTTTAGTATTACTTTTTCAAATTATTGTTATTATTACTTAAAAGCTCCCTGAATATCTTGTACACCTTGTGTATGTTTGGAAACTAAACTGTGAAGGTGATTTAATGTGTCAAAATTGACAAAGAATGATGAGAGGAATTAAAGTTTTGAAGTGCCTACCTTTCATTTTAGGCCTTGAGATATTTTTCTCCTAATCAAGAAAAGAGTTACAGAAGAGAGAAGCTGTTCACACAAAAATCAGAACAATTTAAAAGTTTATTTAGCCTAAATAAGGCATGGTGAGATCTGATTTTTGGAAGTCAAAGACAAGTAAATAGAAAATAAGGCCCACATTTACCATAGTAAGGACAATTAGCCATCAGAACAGCAGAAAACACTGCCAAAAATGATGTCAAGATCAGTCACTTTTCTGAAAGGAGAGCCTTTTCTTTGCAGTTACTGAATGGAAGGCAAGGATTAATACCAGGATGTCCTACAGCCCCTGCTAACTAGGAGGTCTGACAAGACAATCCAAGAGCCCCTTCTGGCCTTAAAACCCTTCAAATCCATGAAACCAGGAACACCTTCTGCTGGAACACATTTGCTACAAGTGCTGTGATTCACCTTCCTTGCAACTCTCTGGGGCTCCCTGCCAAACAGAAGAAAATAAGGTTTTAAGCCCAGAAGGATTTTTACAGTAATACAAGATATTGATCCCTGTGTTGTTTTCAGCAGCAGCTTGTTTTTCTGTCCAGGTTCCTTAGAATCCCAGTGTGCCCAGCAGGTTAATGCTGAGTAACTGTAAGATGTTAGGAAAACATGACACCCTCTTTACTGTACAGAATTATATTATCCAGAGACTGCAAGAAGGACATTGGCATAGATTCAAGCCAGTGTTTTTATTTATTAAAACCTGGCTGTATACTGAAATTCCAGTGATAGCTTACAGCTGGCAGCTCCCATTCTATGCTAATTAAGGTTAGTTAGTGTTGTGCCACCCTCAAATGGCCACAAAATTCGTGGAAGACAGGACTGGTGCTTGGGAAGCAGCACAAGCACAATAAGCCACATATCAATAAATGCAACAGGCTGCAACCTTACTGCTTAGAAAACAGAGCAAATCTCAGCTCTGTCATTTTGATAGAAAATGCTGTGCTCTGTTCTTCTTTCCTTGGGCCTGAGTAAAAATTCAAGACAGGCTAGAAAAATTGATTCTTCTCACTGCTTCAAGATACCTCTTGGTCTTTTAGGGATCAAACTGATGCCCAGGAATAACACAGCTCTTTGCATCAATGAATTTTCTATCACCTATTAGCAATGAGAGCCTCACAATGCTTTTAGACAGTTTTTAAAATCACTTGCAGGAATTTTTGCCTGATTTTTTCTTTCTTTTGAGTGCAGGTAAAGGTTCCATCAAAATAAAAATTTCCCAAGCATTAGGAAAAAGACATCCACAGATAATCAGAGCTGTGTAATTTAGTCCAGAGCCTCTGCAGGTGTGGCCAATACAAAATTGGTTAAAGGTTACATTACTTCTAAACAAACCATGGATCTGATGCATCTTTTTTACTGTCATTGAAAAATACAACATGGGTGATTTCCAATCTGGGCTGTTCTCAGCTGGTACTGTTGATCTGTGCTTTTCCCCTGGCATGACTATGCAACTGTTGTCATACAGGTTTTCCCAGAGCTGTAACCATTCAACAGAACTCCAGAAGTTGATCCTCTAAGAGAAAATCACAGTATGCATTACAAGACCAAAGACTGTAGAGGCTGGTATGGTCCTGTTCTTGCCTTGCTGCATGGGTGAAATAGCTATGAAAAAAAAATTTAATTTTCCATTTTGCATATTTTAGAAAAGTCTATTCTATGAATCTTTAATGTTCTATCGAGTTACAGCCTTTAAACAGTCAAAATGGAGAGTTGGGGGAGGGGGGATTTGTATTTGTTACACAAAAAGAACAAGGCTGATACATGTTCCCTGACATGGTGGCACTGTCTTTTTAATTTCCTTAACTTTCTGAGATATTTGACCACCACTTGCTCACATGTCCAGGGTAAACATGCACCAGGCTTAGGGTTAGAGAGGAGTTTCCTTTCTGGTGAATTCAGCAGGACTTCAGGAGGAGTCTGGAGTCTTTTTTCTGCAGAAAGGGCCACAGAGTATAGCCAGAATCAGGTGGGCAAGCCTTTCCTAATCCATTTCCAGCCACAACACAGTCCTCAGGTTCTGCTAGAATCCTGATCTCTCCTCCTCTTGCTAGAGGAAACAACTGTTGTGTCCCATGAGAAATTAACCTAACCAAAGTCCCTGGGCTCAGGATAATGTTTTACTGGTACAACAGATGCAGCTTGTGGTTTAGAGGATATCTGATGAGATAACTTGAAGGTCCTCTGAAGCTATGCAACTTGTTGGCATTTAAAAATCATAGACATATTAACAAACATCTGTTACACTACACATCATAACATTTATTGTAACATACCCTACAATATGCTGCACCGTGTTAGTGATAATAATAACTATGATAATTACACATACAAAAAAGGATGTGCAACTCGAAAGCATTAAGTAGAACCAAAATATAAATCTCTCTGACAGAGTTCTCATTTATAATGTAAAACCTTACATGAAAGAAAAACACAAACAGCACAAGACATCTGAATTGCAGCTCCGATTGCGATCCAAACAAACTAAAGTTAGGTGTAAGGGCAATGTGTACCCAGGGACATAAATAAATAAAAGGAAGCAAGAAAATAGCCTCTTTTTACATCCAGACAGTCCAGAGAATAATAATGTGCTAGTTTTTCAAATCCAAGTACCTATTGAAGATTGTAATGATTTCAGTCTAAAAAGCAATGCTGGAAAGCCTCTTCAGAGATTGCAAGCTCCCACTGTGCAGAAACATTGTGTCACTGCACACGGGTGTAATGGAGACAGACAAAAGAAGTAGTTCAAGGAAAGACGTGGGGAAGCACTGGATGATGTACTTTCTCAGAAAACCTAGTTACAGTTTTATCAGTGACAAAAAAAAAAAGCAGGGGAGGGAGGGGGATGCGGTGGAGGTTGGAGGGGGACATGGTTGAGTAATTTCTTGCCCTAAACTGAAAATCCTGACTCAAAACTGATTACACTGCAAGCAGAGAAGCAGCTTAAGGTATCCTTTTATTTTGCTAGAAGTGGTACCAACTATTTGCCATGACAAAGACCGCAACATGGTTTGTGGTTTTCCACACATTCTATAGTAACCCACCCTTCCAAACTGATCTCTGCTGTCTTCTCTGCTGACGTTTCCATACAAAAAAAATTGAGAAGCTGTGTTAAGGGCTGTGTTAATTATCCTTAAATTCGTGTTCTTGCAGCTATAACTTATGTATTTAACTTTCTTTTAAAAAATCAGCATAGTTTTTTACACAAACAAAAGGCACACTAATTGAGATGAAATTACTCAGACTACTTCAGTTTATACAAAGATTTAAACCTGGATTATCATTTAAAGATGCTGAATATCATATAAAGCATCAATAGTAATTACATTTTATTTACTTTCAAGGGTTGATCCTGTATAATATTTATGAGGTATAGAAAAATATTGTTCTTTTAGGAAATTAAATTTTCAGGAATACATTACCTAAGTTTCTTGTTTTTTCTTAATTCACATATAATCCATTTGACTTCATATTTTTAACTGAAAATGCTGAGAAAAAAAATCATTACATTTTTATTAGAGGTCAAAAGGACAAGAAGACATTTTAAAGCGTGTTTTTTAACATAAAAATACTAACACCTAAAGGGAAAGAACCTATTTAATACTTCGAGTTTAAATGAATCCATTTATATGAGAGTTGCAGAACAGCACTGACAGGGAGAGGAGTGAAAGGGGAAACTCAGGATCCCTCTGTTGTTATAGGAAGACATTCTTCATTTTGATAAATGAAGTCTCAAATATTGATATCTAGGGAATTGTCAGACACCTGAGAAAAATACACTAAGAGGCTTCTTTCCATCCTGGATATAGTTATTCCCAACTCTGAACCTTTACTGCTTTGAGTACAGTCAAGGTCCTTGTGTTACTTGACACTTTTCAGTCAATACTTTTCCTGAGTGAAGTCCTAAAGAAATGGAGATATATTTACAGAAATAGCCACTCAGAAGTTCCCAGGGAAGGCAGCCAGGTTATTGCCAATATCTGGATTCCTAAGCCTAGACCACACATTTTGCTCTTAGCAAGTGGCAGTGACAAGTCCTGACAGAGAGGAAACTTCTGGGCATCAATCCGTGCCACAAGCAGTGGTGGGATGGAGGATGCAGGACAACCTCTCTAAGAATCTCAGCTGCTGAAGCAGGAAAAGAAGCAGCAGGAATTCTGGCTTGGAGACATTTATGAGATGTGGAAAGGAGAGGAAATTCCTTCAAAGACCAACTTTTGCAGCCCTTTTTTACAGTGGATTACTTCATTTCAAGATCATGGCACATATTAGAGCAATGATATTAGATCCAGATTACATGCAAAATACCACTACTAAAGAGGTTAGAAATTTAAAATGGAACAAGAAAAACAGAAGAAATTATACTGTGCAAACAAATGTGCAGTCATACTTTGTCAGTAATACATATATGCAAAACTCTTCAGGTGCAGAAATCTTCCTTTTCAAAACCATGCTAAAATGGAAAGCTCTCTGGTGATTCAGAGCTTTCACTTTCTCATCTGATGTTTGTGCCACACGGAAAGAAAGCTCAGCCTTTCACTTTTCCCTTTAAGTACCTTAGCTAAATCCCAGCTGGGTGCAGCAAAACTCAGACCCATAACCATATTTATCAGTACTCATGAGATCAGATGTCTCTAACCTGTATAATTCCTCCTGACCATAGGTTCTAATCACCACTATGAAATTTGGAACATAACTAAATAGTTTTTAATCCTAATAACATTAGTAAATCTCTGATATATGCCCTGGAAACCATTCCAGCAACGTGTGTTTTATGTCATTTTCTCAGGATTCAAAAATAAATAAAAAGATGAGGAAAGCAGAAAGTAAAAACAGAAAAAAAATAGCAGGATGTTGCTGCCACTGATGTCTATGGCAACTGGCAGAAATCCCATGCATTTTAATGGGAGTAAGATTTTCAATTTTTAGTACTTGTGCCCTACATATCTTTCGCCTTCAGCTCTTCTCGACAGCATTGACTACATGATGTTCTGAAAAATGAACCTCCAAAATGCAGTTTTGGCCTGTTGGAAAGGTTTATTTTTTTTTTTTTTTTAACTTATGCTCAAATTTCAAACATGGGCATAAGGATTATATTTTTATTTTACTACATAAGGGGAGTGAACAAGTCTTGATGCTGACAGAACACTTTATGTGATATTTAGCAACAAAGAAGGAAACTCTGTCAGCCCAGAATTCACAGGAGCACCAGTTGGCTAAATTCATGGCACGGTGTGGGAAAATTACCTCAACACTCTCTACTTTTGCTGATTTTTCCTTATGCTGACACTTCTGATGCCCTGAAAGTTGCTGTGCTCACATCCTCTGCTGCTGGTGTCAAAGAACACTCTCAGTCTTCACATGCCAAGATGAGGAAAACCTATTGCAATGCCCAAAAGACTTAACTCCTGTCAAATATATTCATTTAACACAAGCACTCTGGTCTATGACTCTGAAATCTTAAAGTGATGGCACGAGGCAGGAAAGAAGGGAAAAAAATCCCCAGTAGCTTTTAAAAGAAAATCTTCAGTTAATGGGGAGAGCCACTCCAGTTCATTGCAAAAGAAAAAGACAAAAAGTATTGGCCACAAAGACAGAACTAGATTTTCAGATTAGTGCTGTACACAGAGGATTGTACACAATCCTACTGAAAAATAGTAACTCAGAAATATCTGCCTCACATGAAAAACAGCCTACTTGATCATACACTTGAAGGTACATACAGTCCTTCTTGTGTCCAGACTTCTCCTTGAAGACTACTTTCATCACTTGGGTCAGTTTTTGACACTGGTGTAGATTTAGTATTGTTAAATATTGTATTTTTAAAAAAAATTAAAATTGTTCAGCTATTTGGGTGCAGGTTTTTTTTTTCTATTCTTGCCAAGACTATAGAAGCCCAGTGCATAGTGAAATTCCTTCATCATGTGCTACAGATTCTCTAGGCTAAGCAACAATCCCTCTCTTCTTCTTTGTCCTCTCCATTTCATTAAGTTTACACATATGGGAATAAAACACTTTCAGAACAGGGCCAATAGCAAGCCTGTCACATCAAGCTCCTGGCTCTGTGAGGTTTTGAGAATGTGTTCCCACACATGTAAAGATTCCCACTGGTGTTAGCATCCCCTCATGTGTCCTCAGAACAGAACAGAGTATCTGGACTTGGAACAGACCTGTGTAAGGATCACAGAATCCAACTCCCTGCTCCTCACAGGACTAACCAAAACTAACTCAGAAGACCATGCAGGCCATTTGTTTGGTGTACCACATCCACCAACTGGGTTGGTTTTCATGGCTATAAGGTCCCTTCTTCTTTCATCATACTGCCACCCAAATTTACTTCATTTTGCAGTATACACAAACAAATGAATAGAAATTTAATAACCTCAAAAAAGAGTCAAAGAATGTGATGAGGCTACATGAAAAAAACCTACCAACATCTGCAAGGCAGATGAAATAATCTATCTGTGCAGCCCAGGAAGTGTCATATGAAGGTTTGCACGTTCCTCTGAGCCCTCATGTTGGACAGAAGTGGATCAGCTGGAGTCAAATATAAATCATGAGGCCTGTGAGGAAAGCCCAAAGGAACTGCACCTGTTTAACCTTAAGCCAAAGAAAATGGAAGGAGGCATTTGAACAATGACTACAGTGTAGAAGATAATTATATATTTGCTTAATCCGTTCTGGGTACAAAAAAAAAAAAAAAAGAATAGACTTAAGTTTCTGATTTTAATAAAGCTCTGGACTAGGTTCCCTGTGCAGCAGTGAGATTTCACCCACTGAGGGTCTTCCAGAGCAAGCAGGACAGACTTGAATGATACAGGTGTACATTGATCATGCAGTGGGACCATCAAATTTGTGATTACACACACAAATGCAAAAAAAATGCCTTCACCCTTCTTATTTTTAATAATTTATTCTTGGGAAGAAACACAGAAAAGTTTTCAATGGTCAGGAGGGACTGCAGGTGCTGTTTGTCTCTCACACATTCTTTCCTCTTTTGCCTTCTCACTCATTTTCTTAAATTTTATTTTAATAACTTATTCCAGAAAAGGAAAAATTTTTTTTCCTTTGCAAAGCACCTTAAGCTTCAGGTAAAGTAAAAGCTGGGTCTGAATGACTCTTACTTTCACATGAAAACACTTAATGAATAGGATTTTTGTAAAACATCTACATTTTCAGGCATTTGCCCATACAAGTACATACTGAACATTCTGATTTTTTTTTTCCACCCCCTTCATCCTAAGAACTGTGAAGTGAAGTACCTGGTAGGAAAGGAAACTTTCTGGGGATTGCCATTCACACAAGGATACACTCACAGCTTTTGTGTTTGCTTGGAGACTAACAGCACTTTTATACAGCCAGAGATGCAATTTTATAAACAGTGGAAGCAGTTCTACTGAAAAAAAGATTTTTGAAAACAAAACACATACTTTTTACTAATCCTAATAATAATGATAAACTTGCAGGAACTTTTGAAACAAGAACATAAGAAGATAAAATGAGATGCATAAGAGGAAAAGAAGAGAAAATTAATAAAGAGATATTAAAAATGTATTATCGGAAGCAGGTAATTTTGTGAGCTCTCCAAGACTAAAGATTTGAGATTTGATTCAATCCCAAGTGATCGGTAGAGCTGCTGTTAAATTTCCTATTCTTGCTCACATCAAAAACTAAGATTTGCTTTAATAGGGGTTGAACATACACAGAGAAAAAACAATAATTCTGAAGGGTTATGCTGCTGGCTTTAGCCCTTCCTGCATCTCACCTGGGAAGCACTAACAAGTGCTGCATTTCTTTGATATCTAACCTCAGCAAACAAAAATTGCTCATTTAATTTTAAATGTAGGATATGACCATGATCTTGTTTTAATAAGGGACTGACACTTTAAAACATTCTTTTCTTAAAGAATGGTGCGGTGTGGGAAATCACAGTATTGTATCTCAGTGTGTTTGGCTTTCCTCAGATAGTCTTCATAATGAATACACCAAAGGGAGTCAGTGCAGCAGAGGGAATGCAACATTTCCTGACATCACCTGTTTATCTAGCACAAAATTGGAAAGATTTTGAAGGCAATGAAAACAATTCAGAGAGAGCAAGGTCTGGCCACTAGTTCTGCCCTGGCTATACGTGTTCATTCCTTAATTCACCAGGAATCTCAGTCTCCTCATCCTGTTTCTGTGCACAGTGTTGGATTTTAGCTGCTCTTTACTATGTTGGGGTTTTGTTCCTCTTCTTGTTGTATTTTTTTCTGAATACTGAAGCATTTTTTAAAATACTAAAAAGAGCATACAAACATGCAACTAAACCAAAAGAATCAAGCATGGCACAGTAGGAGAAGAAAGCTTCTGGGGAGAGAAAGCAAAACTGTGTGACAGATGGAAAAGTCTCAATGGATGAATGGTACTACTACAAATAAGTAGCAGGCAGCCAGAGGGAATCAAATAATGATTATAGAAGAAAAATGAGGGTTAAAAAATGGAGTAAAAAAAACCTTCAGCACTGGCAGAAAATTCAAGAGTAGCAATGTATAATATTTGTATAAGGGAGGTTTAATTATATGCTTTCCACAAACAGGGAAGGCAGTAAAGACAAAGAAGGCAGACAGCTGACAAGGATGCCAGTGTGGACAGTAAAAAGCTCAACGTGTCCTTGGAGAGGAAGGAATGTACTCCAGGATTCGGTCTGGCATGCCCCCAAACCTGAACAGATTACTTTCTGACGATCAATACCTGTAACCACCAGAGGCCTGTTGGAGTGTTTAAAAAAAAAAAAAAGAAAAAATCAGCTTCAAAGAGACCTGGTCCCGAGCTCACATTTTCTTTTTGCCACTGGGTGCTGAGGTAAGAGCTTTGGACAGGGCTCATTTTTCATCTCTTTATAGGTCTGCGGATGGAATATGAAGCGTCGCGGCGTTCTCAGGGCTTCGCTCCGTTGGCTTCCTGTCCCAGGGAGGAGCACTCTCAGGATGACACTCGTCCCCTTTGACCACAGCTGGTATCAGATCTTTCACAACAGCCTGGTTAATGTCTCCTTAAACATCCATGACTCCTATCCACCTATAAAGGGAAAAAAAAAATGAAATCCTTATTGTTTTCTTAATTTAAGTCCCTTTTCCTTTGGAGAGAGATAGAAAAGCCAAGAAGATTCCTCATTTTCTTTGAAATGTCACTGATCAACAGTTAGATCCAAATACAGCTTAGCTATTTTAGAGAAGTACAATGGGCTCTTTTTCACATACTATAGTATACCTGAATAGAAATTAAATCTCAGATTTTTCCCAATAATAGAATTTAATCACAAGCACATGCTGAAAAAAATGCATTTAGATATTACTATGAGTAGGAAGCAATAATTCATACATGTTTCTGGAGTCACAGAGTGTTCCATATAGTTTGATGTCTCCAATTACAATTCCATCTTTTCCTCTCTCACATTTAGCTTAATTTTCTTTTGTCTTTCCCCCATTCATTTTTCAAATACTGCAAGGCAGTGCATATTTTCCAGAAAGAACTGATGCAATTTATTTTTTTGTCCATCTACCTTCATTGCTCTAAATGACTGATCTGAATAAGGGAAAACAGAGAACAACAGCAAATCTAAGCAGCTTTTTAAGGAAACAGCAAAGAAAAGGAAAAAAAGGAAAAAAGAAAAAAAGAAAGGACTGTATTATTAATAGCAAAGTCCAGGATGATGGATGAAAAGAACAACAATATCCTTTAATCATAAAGCACTAACATTCCAGCAGTGCTGGTAAGTGACTGGAGCAGTGAAACCATTTGAGACTTAAACAGATGGATTAGGAAAGGTTCCACTGTGGGTTCCTGGACAGATTTCAAAACAGCAGCCTGGTTAACTAATGCACAAAAAGCAAGTGATTCTTCCAATCAATAAGCTTTTATGTAAGCATATTTGAGTTATAATATTTAAACACAGCAGACAAGTGGGGAATCAGGAATTCCTCATGCTGGGCTAGCAAAGCAATAAGTTTTACTTGAATCTCTTTTTTTCCCAGCAAATTGCAAAGGGATTTTATAGCTAATGTTGTCACCACATGTTCATCAATATATTAACAGCTCCTGATGGTTTTGTGAAAATGATGGTGAGTTCCAAGTCCAAAAGATGCTTTTTTTTTACAAATATTTTTTAAAATACTCCTTTAGGGACAACTTAACCAGATTTTCATTGAATGAAGGAAACTACACTAAAATTAATCATTGACTACCTTTCCTATTGAGCATCCTTTCCACGAATAATTAGAGAGGGAGTACAATCACATCTCCAGGTCATAGGAGCTGATTCCCTTCAGCATGATAACATGTATTCTAGGTAAGAAATGGAGATGGAAAATGTTGATGGTTTATAAGGATATTTTTACACATCTTTATTTCAAAATATCTTTTAAAGGAGGTTATATTTTTTAAGGAATTACTGGCAATGACAACTATGTCTCTTTCTCTTAAGTACCCAGTTGCAGATAGAAGTATGGTATTTCATAAAGGTTTCTAAGAGTGACTTACCATAGATCTATATATAAAATGGTTATTAGTATTAGTATTAGTATTAGTATTAGTATTAGTATTTCTAATAACTTGCAGTGTTCCAAATATAGAAACAAACACTACAAGGGGAAATTTCAGGTACAAAGGAAAATTTCAGGCTCTTGTATGATACTTGAGTTCTAGGCCATGGTCTCTAGTGCTCTGTTTATACCATAATGAAGAGACCTGCAAATTTATACAGTTTACCAATATAGGCTTCCCCTTCCCAGATGAGATCTGGCTACAACAATTTGATCTTAAATCTTACACTTATTCAGACAGGAATTTTGCTTATTTTGCACCATATCATATCCTTTAGGAAACACTTTGATAGTGTTTCCCAAAGACTAACCTTTTAGCATTTTGAGTTTTCACATTTTGGGGTATCTAGTCAGTTTTCAGAAGTCTTTTTGAGACTCTTCATGGCTATCACCAAATTACATCCACCTGTAAAAGTCAGAACCAAGAGAACACTGTGGAAGTATACACAGATTATGAGTCCTAATGGAGTTTCAAAAAAAACCCTCCCACTAATATTTGACCAAGTAAGAAAGAATTTTTCAGTTTTTCAAGACACTTCAGAATCAAATGTCTCATTTAGTTATAAATACATCCTGCATTTTGCCAGCATACAAAGTAGTCATTACATGTGTAATATTTGTCACTGCCTTCTTGCCTGCTGGAAACCAGGTTGTAATTGCACATTTTGATGTCCCAAGGACTTTGCTCTGGCCTGAAGTATCAGAATACTGTGGTGCTAGGACTTTGCCTCTTTCCATCAAGGAATTTGGACTCCATGACCTATGGGGTTGCTGGGTTTCCTGGCTCCCTTTTAAATTGCCAGCCAGGACCTCTGCTGAGTACTTGTGTAGGTCTGAACAGATGTATGTATTTGCCTCAAGGTTTACAATGCAAATGTTCTTCATAAATTGAAAAAGGATACTGGGGGAGAAGTGCCTACAGCCCCAAAGCAATAAGTTTATTTGTCTGCACTAAGAATAGTATCTTTCAGTCCCCAGGGTATGACCCGCACAGGATTAAATGTCATTCATTGTCAGAGTAACTGAACAGTTGACAGAAGCTTGTAGTAAACCTGTAGTATTCAGTAAAATCCTCTGAAGACAGCGGAAAGAGTTCCTTCCAATTTTCTGAATGGGGTCTTCCCCTTTCTGAGACTAAAACCATCTTTTTCCTTCTCAGTCTACATACCAGTTGTAAGTACAAAGTCTTCTTTCTTTTCCTCTTTACTAGTATGAATTTCAGAGAGAAGGTGGAAGAGGAGGAAGAGCACTATAAGAAGTCCTGCTCTTGCCTTTCCTCTGGGCCAGTGTGTCTCTAACTCAATCCCCATCAGCACATGCTGCATTTAGTGTTTGGAGCAATGGCAGCATAAATTCTCTCTGCTTTTTCTAGTTATTCAAATTCTGTGACATTTCGTGATGATCTGAGGGCATGTTTACAAGCAGTAAAAATATACTGATGTCATGAATAGACTAGAACCCAGATGCTATGATTCAACTTCAGCTGCCAATTACTGCTATTTTGAATACAAACAAATCTGAAAGTAAAAACATCAAATTAAGGATATTAAATATGTTAAGCAGATTTTGAAGTATTACCCTATTTCTACTTTAAAGGGAACTACAAATTCCAGAAAAGGAATAGAGTTCTTGCCTACAATTAAAACAGTAAATAGTATTATATTCTGTGTAGCTCTTAGGAGTTCAATCCCCCACCGTTATCTGTGGGATACTTCACACTGCCACAGTAGGGCAGTTCAACATTTCAACCTCTTACTGTAAAAATTAACCTGTTTTTTCTAATACATTTTGAACTCTGTTCACAGAAGCCCACATTGCATGAAATTCATGGGCCCCCACAGAGATAAAATAATTCTCCTTTTTGGTGCACCGCTGAGGAATGCTAAAAATAGTTGAACATACCAGGGAAAAAAAATCCTTTGGGGACTGCAGTGTCTTTGCCTCACTGGAAAGAAAACAAACAGATAAGCATATATGAGTACAATTACATCCAATTTCTGTATACTACACCAAGTAGTTAGTCTACATTCTGGAGATTCCTGAATCTCCCACCTATCTAATTATTATACTTCTCTATTCCAAATGTAGAAGAACACTGCATTAATCTCAATTGCTGAATAACTAATAGCTGATGTTGCTTCCATTTACTGTGAGAACATCTTAAATATTAACACATGTAAGAAGCATATAATTTTGTTTAATATATAGATATATGTGCACATATCTAAATGAAGATGCACTTACATGCACACATGTGTGTGTAAAATTGTTTGCTGTGAAAAAAAAATCCTCAATGCCATATATACTTTGTTGTCTGACTTCAGATTTATTTGGGTGGAGTCTTGCATCACTGGCATAATGCTTAAATGGAGAGGGTGGATTGACTTGAACCTGAGTCACTAGGAGGACAAAGGTTTTTCACTAAAACCTTGCTGATTAGCCCTAAAAATGGCACTGGTGACCTTGGAGAGAGCACTAGTTTTCTTCACTAGAAGCATGGAGGATTTGAAAGTGTTAAAGTCCTGATGTGCATATATACACAGATCTCAACACTTTGATCTGCTCTACTTTCTTCTGAGTTATTTTTTGGAGAATTTTTAAGGAAGATGTATCAGCATTAAGACGAGTTATAGTACATTTCGTCTTGAAATGTTCCTATATACTACAACATACGTGAAAGGCATTGAATCACACTTTTATAAGCAGCACAAAAAACTTATCAGAAGTTGAATAAAGGACGTGTATGTTCATTACTGGCTGTGGTGAATTTCTTTTTGGATGCTATGTGTTTTATCAGCCCTTTATTCCTGTCTATATGCCTCTCAAAGTGAAAACGGTTTTATTAGATGTTGTGGCAGCCTTCAGATTATATTCACAAAAACAAACAAGATATTACTTGGTGCCAAAACATTTGTATGGGTACTGAACAATCATCATTAAAGCAGTCAACATTAAGCATTCAGAAATGGTTAACACTCTAAAGCATTTAGGTAGATAGAAGTTTCAAAAATAAAAGAGGTTTTTTAAAACCAGTTTTCATCTATCTACAGAATTTTTTTCCTTTTTAATGAAAGTATTTTGCTTATACATAAGATACCATCAACTCATCCTTAAAAAAAGGGAATATGTAAAAGTGGAAATGTTAAAGTGTCCTTTAACCATTGATATTAAATATTAACCCGAATTAAGAATAAAAATAAATGAAAACCCCTGATGGATATTACATCTATATGTAGCACACTTTTTAACATTCACTATATATGAGAGTAATCATGTTTTTATTCATGCAAATGTTCTTGTAGGAAGCACCTGTAGTGAACACGGTGTTATAATGAGATATGTAGGTCATATCATAGAGAATGACTGTAAAATTTAGCCACTTGATGCACTTGCAGGTGTGAAACATCTCAAAGGCTCTGTTCTGATTAAATGAATTTCAAATTCTGTGACAAGAATTAACATGCCCTGTGCAGGACTGGGTACTGAACACGCAAAGATATTTATAAATTCCTCTTGATGCTCTTAATATTAAGGTAATCAGTTTGCTCTTTCCTTTCCATTTGTAATATTTATTTCATGTAGTACAAGAGATTGCCATTTCAAACTATCTCTGTTTGCTTGGCTAAAGGAAAAAAAACCCTAAGGTTTTTTTTAGTACATCTGTCCCCTAGTCACTGTCTTCACTGTTATGTCTAAATCATGACACAACACAAGGCCAAGGACAGAATTTTGCTTTGCATATTCTATGTATAAGGTTCTGGTTTTCATAATTTTTTTTTTATTTTCACACCACAGTCAACTTTAACTCAGAGGATAGGTTTCAACATCATGCCTGCCTCTGTCACCAACAGACCAGTGGCCAACAGAGGGACATGCTACTCATGGCCATGCCTTCCCTCCTCCAGGGTTTGCCTTCATCTCCTTGCAGACCAACCACTTGGACCCAGAGCAAGTCTCAAGCTACTGTTTTTGTCAAAAGATGCCTTAATTCTCCCTCAGTGTTCCACTTTTCTATATCTTAATCTGACTCCTATAAAGAGTCTAGAGTTACTCAAGTCTGAATGACATTCCTAATCCACCAGTAGTTAGAGCTGAGCCATGGCTCAAGGCTTTCCTTATCCCATAGTCCAGAAATGAAGCTTGGTATCTCTCTCAGAAGAGCCCAGGCTTTATCTGGGCCATCAAGTCAGCCACAAAACCATGCAAGTTAATTGGAAGCATTAAACTGAGAAGGATTCTGAATCAAGCCATGACCGCTATTAGCAACTGAGTACTGGGGTAAAGGTGGATAATAATTTTTTACTATACATAATGATTGTCTTAAATTTGCACATTAGGCAAATCCTCAAACAGTGCATGGGGTCACCAGAAATCATGCTCTGAGGTTCAGCAGTTGCACAAATACACAGAGAGCTTACGTGAACCAGAGAAATGAAACCTGTCCAAGATCCTAAAAGCTCCCAAACCGACATGCAGCTTTAATGTGAGCAACTGTAAGATGATTTATTTTTTTTCAGATCAAATACACAAAGTTCTGAATGTAATTCTGTTAAGCAGTTTTACATCTTGCCACTAGGACTTTTTTTTTCCTCTGTGCTAAGCTTTAATATCCTTTCAAATGCATTAATGTGTCCCTGGAACAGACGCTTAGAGACTCCTGCACACTTTGAATATTTCCACTTTAAAGAGGGCTTTCAATACGTACTGAGACTCTGTGTACCACCTCACTGGCACCAGAGCTTGTAAAACACTAAGGAAAATGCCTCCTTGCCCAAAACACGTCCAAAAAGAAAAATCCTGCTTCAGGTCATCCCACAGTTAAGGAAAAAGAAAAGGTGGGACTATATAGAACACCTCTTGGAGATTTATGCAAATATCTGTTTCCCTTTCAATTGATTCCCATCTCAGAGGTTTGCATTTGAATTTCAGGTGTGAGCAGTTCCTGTACGCCAAACAGAAGCTGCAGCAAAACTGGTAAAATCCAACCAGATTCTTTCAAAAAGCTCTATGTTCTTTTTGTCTTTAAATGCTATAAGGCAGCTCAATATAATGGTAGGAGTTCATGTATTGGAAGGGTTAATTTCAGACAAACAAAATATTACTTTTATTTAAAGGTTCAACATGCAATGTCTGCACTCTGAGTCTCTGAATAAGCCTGAGTTCTAACGAGCCTCACATACTTTCATTGTTATTGCAAAGAATTTCCACATTAAATATCTAAATAAGACTTCATGTTCCCACCCTATAATGATTCATAGTAAACAGGTAGGGCAGAAAAAAATGTCACTGAAATACTATTTTTAAAACAACTATTTGTTTTGTAATTTGATCCTCTGGACATCTCCAAATGCTTAGTTGAGTAATTTGGTAAGACACTGGCGCTTCTCAACTAGGTTTTATCTTGAAAAGACACACTGGAAAAAAGTCTTGAAAACTAGTCCTGCATGCAGCAGCAAATATCTTCTAGTGCTCTGATCATATTGCTGTACTAGCATGCAAGTACAGAATTATCCCACTCTCTGCATGGATCTCAAGTGCACTTTCAAAATGAGTTCTTTCTTTCCTATCAGCACTGAAGCTGCTTGGTAAATGCCTTTTACAGATCTATTGACATTCATGCTTTTAAAATAATAACTTTATGGACACTCCAGATAATGAAATAGAGTTCATGAGAAAATGTAACTGACCATCTACTTACTTGTGGGTCTGAGGAGGGCTTTGCACAGAAGCTGGTAAAATGAAAATGTGGCGTGCAGGAAGGATGTGAGGATTGATTTGCTATGCAAACCTGACAAAACTCCATGGGGAATTTTGTAGTTTGATGAAAACAAAAATTAAAGGTAAGAATAACAAACAAAATTATAGTAATATAAGTAAACCACAATACCACCACAGCATGTAAGCTTAAGTGCAATAAGAGGCATATCATCTCTTTAAGTTGAATAAACCCCTTGCAAAAAGAGAAAAAAAAAAAGTGCAGATTCTGAGTAGCAAAATCTGCTTTTTCTAAGGGATAGGACTAAGAAGTTTTGTAAAGTGCATCTAAACGTGGATTAGCACATGGCATGAGGAACAAAGAGAAGAAATCTGAGGTGTGCATGCAATTGCAGGGCTCGGAATTTACTGGGATCACATGGATGTTGTGGGATAGCTTCCCCAACTGCAGTGCTGCAATAGGTGGGTACCAGGCCTTCAGGAGGGATGGGCTAGGATGGAAAGGAGGAAGAGTTTGCCTGTATGAGAAAGCAGCAGAGATGCCTGGAGCTCTGCCTAGGGGTGAATGATGAGCCAGCTGAGATTTGTGGGTCAGGAGCAGTGTGCAGGCAGACATAAGCAATGTTGCAGTGAGTGTCTGCTGCCTTCACTACAGTGCAGTGTAGTTTGGTGAACCCCTTTAGGTTTCTAGGACTGAAGAGAGGTGCACAGGAACCAAAATCATTGGATTTTGCATTCTATGCTTACCACCGAAAAATGCTCAAAGTGAGGACTCTCCAGAAAAGTGCTAAAGACAAAGACTTCTGCTTAACAGTTTGTGCTGTGTCAGAGGCAAGTCAAAGGAGCTTGCAGTAACTAAATATAAAGTAACACTAGAAAGAAAGAGCAGAGCTGGAAGTTTGCAGTGTATATTGCCAATAAGTCAATATATTAAGGAAATGTAGCTATAAATTTCCTGGAGAAAAAGATATTTTTTCTATAAGTTAAATTATGTTCCATGTTTTCTGGTAACATCTATTTTAAACTACACTGTACTGTAAAGGTAAGATTTTAGAATGGTCTAAATTAGTCTATGGTGATTACCCACATTGTGCAACTTACTACTGTTTTATTAATGCAAGATTAAAGATAATACTTTACTGGAAGAGATAACAGCAGAATTAACCTCTATTTACCTTGACATAATAAAGATTTAATAAAACATGGGAAAATGTCAATGAACAGCATAATTATTCTAACATGAAATTTAAATGTAACTTAATTCTGTATTCTGCATATTTAATGCTTTAAGATTAGTCATCATTGTTCTTTTCTCCCTCTTACAATGCATACTTAAAAATATTTCAAGCAGACTCAGACGATTTGCTTATTAAATGTATACTAATTTATTTAAAGTTTCAGATGCATTAAACCTAAAACTCCGTTTGTTTTTTTTCTTGGAAAGATATTCACCAAACCCCTGCAACCAATATATATCTCCATATCTCACCCTTGTCCAAATTTTTTACTATTGAATCAAAGAAGATCCTTGCAGTTTTATTACATCAGACAGGCATCAAAGGGGCAGAACACATAGGATTGAAAAATAACACAGCTGCACTTTGCAATGGAGTGTTCTGTATCTGGCCGTGTTTTGTTGTTCATGTAATACTTTTCAATAAACAAAGATGTCAATCAACTTTCTTTGCAGCACATCACATTTCAGATTTAAACCACTTCAGACACAGAGCTGCCCCAAGCTCACACGTTTAACAGATAAAAATTCAGCTTTCTGTCAAGGCAGAATACAGTATTGATTGTAGACTGTATTTAGGCTGGTGTCTGTTGGAGCTATATTACTTTCAAACTCATACAAAGTCCACTATGGAGACATAACACAAAAAGTGTTTCTTGATTTTTTTAAACTTTCTACATTGATTAGTGGCAATTTCTAAATAAATGACAAAAGAAAAAAAAAAAAAAGAAGCAGCCAGGGTTAGAGTCTATCCAGAAATCAGTGATGGGGGAAGTTACAAAAACACGATAGTAATCATGAAAACTTTGATCACTTGATTTGATTCTAGTGCTTTGCAAATTAGCATAATTATTCAAACATGCTTCATTAAAAATCACGACTGTACAAGTCCTTCAGTTTAATGATCCAAGAACATACAGAATGAGCTAAGCTTTAAATAAATACATCAACTTCGTACTAGATGGCCATGTCAGAGACTGGCAGGTTATTTATTTTAAATAAAATACTGAATGCTCTCTTGCTCCTTGCACAGTGTAGGAGACTGATGACTTGCTAAAAGGTGCAGCATGTTAGCAAGTATATTTTACTGTTTATCCTCACATCCACCTGTGCTTCTCTTGGGATCCCATAAGGTTGGATATCATATCACTCCTAAGCTACTGGGAGATTGCCATAAAATCCCAGTAAATCTCCAACTAATTACATTTGAACTGTAGGTGTCACAGTTGATTTTGACCTTTAAAGTTTGGCAGAAGTTTGACAGTCTTTAAGGGGGCCCCACACTCTGCAATACTTTTTCTGTCAAAATTTAGAGGAATGAATAGGCTGCAAAATTAAATATGCATTAAAAAGTAAACAAAATATCCTGCTTATTAATATATAATTTCCCAGAAAAATCAAAGAAATACACTTATCCATGGCAACGAAAATCCTTGAGAATGTGCTGACATTCTCCTAAATCTGTAGCTGACAAAACACCAGTTGGCATCATTGGAGGGTTAAGAGAAACTTAACAAATTTGACAGAGGAAAGGGAAAACAAAATCCAAGTTAAGTTGTCACTCTCTGCTTAATTTCATATATACATATATCTTGAGACATAGCAGGGCAGCTCTTGTGAGTGGCTGTGAGTCAGGTTCCTGGTTAGATTGTTATTCTTAACGTGGCTGTTTAGTTTGGGACTTTGCTTTTCTAAGTATTGGGTAACTGATTACCAACATTTTATTAATCCACAACAATTATCTCTGCAGTAAAGGATCATTTTACAGCCCCACTTCCACCAAAATCAAACAAAACAACCCTCTCCCCAAGAAACTCCCAAACAATAACAGCAACAACAACAAAACCCACAATTGGTTGCCAAGAAAAATACTGCATAAAATCTCTCCCTGCTTGCTTTCCAGCCACGATTGCAAATGTCCTACTGTCCAGACTGTGAAAACCCAGCTGTCATCCAGGGACCTTTAAAAACTGAAACAAAGCCATGTGTCAGCAATACTCATAGCTGGCAGAGAAACTTTGTGGAATCATGGAATTGTAGATTGGTTTGGGTTGTAAGGGTGCCTTGAAGATCATCAACTTCCAAACCCCTCTCCTGTGGGCAGGGACATCTTCAACTACCTTCAAGGCCTAACCTGGCCTTTTTATTTTAAAAATTCAAACAGAAATTTTCAAGTCAGGAAATTAAGGATATTAACACTTTTTACACTTAAAAAGTTGGCCTTATGGGTCCATAAAAATTGATTTAAATGAAAATACTAAAATACTTTTGAAGAAAAAGGGCATGACTTCTGAGTTCATTATTTCTTATGTTTCTGCAAATTCTACATGGATTTTTTAATACAATTTTGAATTAAGCTTGTCTTAATCCAGATTTGAATGTCAGCAACAGATTATTAATGTCATGTGTTTCATACTGTATTCATGTTGTTAGCTATTATTTGCAGAGAGGCAGTTTTTGAAAACTCTCGAACCAAATGTTTTCTTTCATCGAGGATTTTGTAGTTTAGGGGGAAAAAAGACACAGTAGGTTACTGCAAACTCACAAATTGTTTGGGAGAAAGAAGTCTACAAATAATCATGCACACTCAAGTATTGTTTTTTGGTCCTTAGGGAAAATTTCATATTTATCAGGTCACTAATAAAAAGGATTGGAGAATAAAAGGTTGAGTTTACTTTGTTTTACAAAGACAGGGTAAAAACACTTAAAAGTTGCAAATAAGAGAAATTAATTTCAAAGGAGAGGTCAAAAATAAGAAAGAACATCTCTAAAATTATTTAACTGTTGAGGGCTAGCTATGCTAATTATTTCACAATTCCAGCTACCCTGTGGGGCTGGTCACAAGAATTTACTGCACAAGACAGGACTGGCATTCTCTGGAGATCCCCGTGCTATGTACACCCTCCTCTTTTTAAAGCAGGCTACCCAAGCTCTCTCCCTCCCATTGGAACGTGCAAAATAATAAGAAATGAAAATGTTGATTACATTTCTTTCCTCCTCCATGCTGTAATTTCCAATCCCTTATTTTCCTGGCCTCAACAATGATCAAGCACAAAAACACCACATGGTAATGCAGAGGATTAGAGCATTTCCCACCACCCTGCCCCAACCCAATTAACCTCTTTTAATTAATATTTCTGCTGTGTTGCTTAATTTGCACTTCTTATTCTGGCTTTTCATGCCTTCTTTTCCTCACATTTTGAAGACACGCAGGTAAAATTTGTCAGTAACAGTCTTTGAAAACCAATTCTTTTGTAATAATAATTTTGAGATTATAATGGTTACTCTGCCATGAATTTAGTGTAAAGACACACATGACATAATCAATGGAGAAATTCACAATGAAGAGCTTAAATTCAGTGGCATGCACCCATACACTCAGTTTATTTAGGCAGATCCTATTGGGAACACTATCACAGGGCTACAAAAGAAAAGAAAAAGCCACTATAAAATTTAAAAGTCCTTCTATCATAGCAACGTGAGAGGTTTTTCAGTTTTAGTCTTTGGGCAAGATTTTCTTATTGTATTGCAATAATACTTTTTTTTGGTGACCACAGGGACAACATTTTTGTTCCAGTGGGAACCCTAGATCAAATGATAGCTGAGAGACTATTTTAAATTTATGGAGCCTCAATTTTCAGCCTACAGGTCATTCAAGCTCAACATTTCATTAACGAAATGCTGTCGATATTTCCCTGATATTGCCACAGGTTGACATATGGCATTATTCCAGTGTAAGATTTTCACACATTAGTGACTGGAAAATCAAGAATATTCCCCAAGACACCTGAGGTATGATTAATTCTCTAATAGTCTTTCTGTATCAGTTTGAGAGGAAGAGAGGGATCTTCCAGGGACGAAAGAAAGTGGGAACATTAGAAAGAAGACAGCTTTGGCTTCTTGCCTGGAGCACTGACTTGGCCAGCTGCCCCACATGACAACCTTTGCCATCCTGATGCCCAAATAAGATGCCAGCAGCAAGGCAACAGCTTGTAATGTACCTTGAGCAGAAATAATGGCAACATTATCCCATGAAAGCATCCACGAGAAAGAGGAGTTAGTGCTGAGGGTAAAATAAAGGTGAACATCTATCTGTTGACTTAGGGATGGGAGTCTGTCACCATTTTTGAAGGTTAAGGCAAAGTTAGGGGAAAAAAAACAGTGCTGAAGATTTGATAGAGGAAGCAGGTGCTCAGGGATGTCCTTCGCTAAGTTGAGTATTAAGGCCAACTTTCCATGTATGAAATTAAGAAAGCTGGACAGATTTGGCATGTGAAAAGGTCCAGGTCTGGTCCTCATCAGGTGTGCAGGGACATCTTAGCAATGGGGAAACAGCTGTCAGTGAGATTGTCATTGCTGAGCACCCAAAGCCTCCAGTCTAGAGTATCTATTTTTGTCCTAAAGTAACTGCCTTCTAATAGGATAAAACACATCAACTGCACATGAGCTGGCAGGCTGAAGAACAATTAAACCACTTTCAGGACTAAGTTTTGCAAAATAAACCTCACTTGTTTCTCATTTTCCCAGATTGTTTTGTATTTTTGAGGCATCTACAATCAAAGAGCTAAATGGCTAAAACAACCTAAACACAAAATTTGCAAAATTATTTTCTTGCTGGTTAAGCATGTATGAAGCAGCACCACTGACGAAAAGCAACAGTTGTTTTTTAAGCACTAAAATTTGTAATGGAATTTGTACTGAGCTGAAATTTGTGATGGTAATGCTGACAAGGCCACTAACCAGTGCAGATTTAGCAGTGCTGCTACAACAAACAAAGTAAAGCAGTACTAGTCTTGCACAAAAATTAGGCTGTCTAATGTATGGAAGTCCACTGTACCCTTCTAACATGAACTTAATTATTAGAAAGTTGGTTTGGATTGCTAAGCATAGAAATGATGAAAATGAATGTCAAAGACAGCCCATCCAACACATTAATTTCCAGTTTCAGGGAAACAGGATGTGCACAGCTAGACAGACAGAGACAGATACAGAGAAAGGAGTCCTAGTATTATGAATATACAACATATATTTAACTCATCACATCTCTTATGCAATTTTTCAGTTGTTGTCAATGTGGTACAAGAAATGTTTTTATACCCCTGTGTTTTATATATGAGTTTCTCTTACTGAAAATTACCTTTGCTGCAGAACAAATCTTTGCTCATGATGGGAAGTACAGCTTAGTTCCTTTCTGTAGTGTTTTTCCCATTCATGTGGGCTCAAGATTGCTGAGCCAGTGCAAGAGCAGAAACCAATGCCCTTAAGTGCAGAATACTGTCAAAGAGACAGAATGGAAGCCCAGCTCTTTGTAAGTAGAAAATCCTGCTCTGGAAAAGAAGGTGTGCTGTGGTTTAACTGCATCTGTCAACTAAGGCCCACACAGACGCTCACTCACTGCCACCGCAGCAGGGAGGGGGAGACAATCAGAAGAATAGAAATAAGAAAACCCTTGTTTTGAGCTGAAAATAGTTTAATGGGTAAAGCAAAAGCCATGCATAAAAGGGAATTTGTCCACTGCTTTTCCATGGGCAGGCAGATGTTCAATCATTCCCAGGAAATCAGGGCTCTGCTACACTCAATGGTGACTTGGGATGACAAACACCATCACTTTTAATGTCCGCCCCCTTCCCTCTTCTTCCCTCAGCTTTATATGCTGAGCATGATGCCTTATGGAGTGGAATGTCTCTTTGGTCAGTGGGGTCAGCTGTCCCAGCTGTGTCCCCTCCCAGCTCTTTGTGACCCTCAATCTACTCCCTGTTGGACTGGGGTGAGAAGCAGAAAATACCTTGACTCCATGCAAGCACTGGTCAGCAGTAATAGAAACATCCCTGCATCACCAACACTGTTTTCAGTACAAATCCAAAACCCAAAACATAGCCCATACTAGCTGCTGTGAAGAAAATTGACACTATCCCAGCCAAAACCAGCACAAAGTGTCTAGGATCAGCCATTACAGACCCTAAGGTCTGGTGGAAATAAAAGTTCTTCTAAGTGCTTTTTGCCAGCAGTGAAAAACAAACCAGAAAGAGATGCACATTAGGGAACACAGACCACCTCATGGCATGTAATGGATATGCCAAATTTCAGAAGTAGCTTTTGAATGAGAAGAGTTGGAACATTTTTCCCACAGGCTCAGTTGCATGTCAAGTGCAAGGCCATCCTCTCCCCTCACCAATCTGCCAACGCTTGAAAAGAAGAGGCATGTGAGGTGTTCCTGGACATGCTGGGTCACAACATGATGGGAAACCAGAACAGCATGAGAAGAGCCTTGAAGAAGCTGCACACATGTGGCATACACCAATGGCAGCAACATGTTCTCTAGAGTTCAGGAAAAAATGATCCTTAGACTCTAAAAGCCGGTGCAGCTTTTCTTGTCTCTTGAATGATGTTACTCAGGGTGCATTTAAGCCAAAATGATCAGTAAAACTGGTATTTGACTAAAATAAAATCTTGCAGTGCTTATACAAATACAATTAATTCCTCAATATGTAATTCCATTGAAGTTTTATGAATTTTACCAAAATATTTCTTATATACAAAGAAGTATTTTTTCTGTGCAATGACTGAGTGGATGTGAAACATTTGGTTCTTTCCAAATGAGCACCCAGGGTATATCCTCTTTGAGGTTAGAGGCCTAGCTGTCTCATCAAAACAGCATTTTTCATGGTTTCTGCTTGTACTTTCCAGCAATGTTCTGATATAATAAAAGTATAGCTTTTTTTTGTCATAGCACTTATTCATCCAGATTCAATTCAGTACATACACATTGCTGACAATAACAGAGATCAGAGGAAAATATTGCTGAACTATATTCCTATTTGTCAAAGGAGATGCTTTTTCTTTAAAAAAAATAGATTTAAATTGCTTTCTTCTCATTTTGATCATCATCAGAAATGACCACCAAGATAGAAGCATAAGCTTCAAAATTCAGGTTTGGTCTGAGCTCACATTCAAAGTTTTGAGATACTTCAGGATGCTAATTTCAGGATTTTGATTTCTATCCTTGCAGAGATGAAGTCTCATCACATTGTGCAGATATAGGAATATGGCCAAACTCCAGACCCCACAGGTCTTTTACATTCAGGGTGATTGGGCAGATCCACAATCACAAATTTCTGTAAAATTGCATGTAACTCTGTGGCCAGTGTGATAGTATAACTGAATAATGTTCACAACTGATGCTGCCCAGTAACCAAACTGCATCCAGCTTTTCAGACCAACAGAAAAGTTTCAGGATCTGACTATACTGAAAAGAAGAGCATCCAACCAATTTATAAACTTCCTATTGGTCTTTAAAGCAGAAAACACCATGAGTGGGTTGTTAGATGAATTTAGCAGCAGGGAAGCCTGCAGCTCATCAGCTTTCTCTTCCTCAAAAGTACTTATTGCAGTCAAGAGGAATTATTGCTGGGGTTCTCCAAGCATGGTGATGTTTTTGTTATAATAAAAAACTGAACAATGCAATTGCACCCCCCACAATTATCCTTTTTGTTTCTCCACTGCAATGATGCACTCTTTATGATGTGCAAGATTTATAGAAGCTTGTTCATTTATTTATGATGACCACAAAGTCTTCATCACAAATTCATATTTTGCATTGGAAGAAAAAGACTTTTGCAGAAATGCTGGTCATGCTGTCATCAACAGGACCCTTCTCTTTAGCTCAGCAGTTTCACAAGAATTTTCTCAATAAGCTCCAAATAAAGAAAGAGGCCTGAATAAAGTATGAACACAAAACTTTCAGAAGTCCTATCCTGCATGTGAGCACACCCAGGTACTGATGATCTATGACCCTGTGAGGAAATGCTGGTGTTTCCTTACAATCATTGTGGATGTTTGATCAGGCTTGGAAGAAAAAACTCCTAGCCTCTGTCGGGCATCTCTCTCTCATTCCTAACCAATATGTGGAGCAGAAGGAGAGATTTCCACCAGGGCCTGCACAGCACCAGCAGTGTTAGTGTATACAGTCAGTTTTAACTTGTTAGTAACTATTGTCACAATCAGCCTTCCCTACACATCCAGCAGGAAATATCTGGCCATCAGCACTGCTGAGCAGCATCATAAAGTAATGAATTGACATAATGATCAGTAATGGAAGGAAAATGGCTGTATCTATGTCTATAAGAAAAAGAGAAACAGACGTGTGACATTTCAAAATTCAAATATTCCTTCATTTTTTTTACTATGAAGTATCTGAGAAAGGTAGACAAGAAAAGCAACTTTTAAGCCAAATCCAAAAATGGTCATTTCAGCAGAAACAATTGACAGTACAAGAAATAATCACACTTCACCTCACTGTTGATTTGATTCTTGAATGTGCTTGGTGTGTAAAATAATGCAAGCCTATAATAACAGAAGACAGGTAAAAAGATTTCCATTTTCTGTTTTGCTACTCCCTGGCTGGAAGACCAAAAAGATATTTCCAACCTCTAGATTTTTTTTTTATTTACAACCTACAAAACAGATACAATAGAACAGAATCAAACTGTGACATTTAATTAATATTTGTAAAGCAATGGGACATCAGTAGACAATAAGAATTATATATTTACCAAGTACACATTTTGTTCCCCACAAAATACATCTGTCAATATTTGAAGGAAATGCAAGATGTCTTTTATTCTGCTCTTGGAATGAACCTATTTCCCTTTATAAAATGTGTTCCATTTTATAGCAATCTTCAGAGATTGGTTCCCCCTATCTTCTCGCTGATTAATGCCTGAAAAATGCTTCTGTGTTTAAAAAAGTGGCACAAATGGGGTGATGACTGCCCTGAAAATAATCACTTAACAGGCATGTTATTCACATGATACTGATAAAGCCCAGTGTTGTTTTCCTTGGGGTAAAAGGGGCTTCTTCCCTTACCATACAAATAGCATAAAATATGCAAATGAATCTTGCATTCAACAAGTCAAATATTCTGCATGTTTAATTTACAAGTTAACAAAATTCAAACCATTTCAAGAGCTACAAGCATACCATAAAATAAAAGACATAGGCACATGACAGAAGCTGTATTTTTGTTCATTGATAAATTATTTTCTAGAATTCACATTAACAACCACATTACTGAAGTGCTCTCTAGCCCTCCAGTGTTACAGTTCAAGGTAATATGTGACAGATTTGAACATTCTTAAGGAAGAAAATCTCCAGAGTGTGTAGATGGCAGCTTTGCTCACTGGGAGATTACAGTGGCTTTTATATCTGTTACAAACCTGCAGTTACACTGATAACTTCAAAAGTGGAATATTATATATCATGCTAAAATTCCCCACCAGCCCATTATGTCCTTTCTTTGTTTCTTCTATGCTTTTTTTTTTGCCTTTTTTTTCTTTTTTTTTTTCTTCATTTAGCTATTGCTGGCTTGCCAGAGATCTTGAACTTGAGAAAGGTTAGACATCACAATGCTGAAGCAGTTTGTGAGCATCAGCAGATTTAGCTTGTAATTTCATTGATCTATGTGGGCTTGCTGTTTGCAAACCAGCTGCTGCACTGTTTCCCCACAGCTACTGATCTGAGTAGCATTGATTTTTTCCCTTACATTAACATAGCATTACTTCTTTAATGGGCATTAAATGACTGGATGTAAATACAAACAGGGCTTCAACAACAAAAGAGGGGAAAAAGCATTTTTTTTTTTTTATTTAAAGAACTCTATTAATATTTTTCAGGAAAAAAATTTAAAAGCATGAGTTATTGATCAAGATAAATGCTATTTTTAGTGCTGTGATTTCCACACATTTCTTTTGCCAAGCAATAATCTTTTTCCCTCACTGTGTTTACTCATAGTCCAAAACGTTGCATTTATAAAGATTGCCTTTTTGGCTCAGTAAAAATGGTAAAATGGATTTTTTTTAAGAAGCATCATAGAAAGCAACACAAAATCTCTTCATTTATTCTAAAATTAGATGAACCCATTTCAGTTTTGAAGGAGATATCATCTGTTAATTCTCATTATTTTTTTAAATAATTAATGGACTTCAGTTTAGAAAGAGTGGATGTGAAATTTGCAGCGCACCATGAACTGAGTATCTCACATATAATATACTTAATATAGGGTCATAGTCTTCCCATGTACTACTTTAGCCCTTTAGTGGGTGGTGTTTTAAAGAATTTTACAGATTCACAGTTCAATGCAGTGTAGAAAAGACAGTAGGGAAGAAAGTAAAGCAAATGATAAAACCCCGACCAAACTCAAACCCCAACCCCCAGAGACAATTTGCTCACTTGTGAGTTAACCCAATCAGCCAAGGGTTCCTGATCATTTTTAGAAGCAGGTGACAGCCAGCAGAGATATCCATACCAGAAGGAGATGCAGGACTGAGTGTTGTTCCTACTGACCTTCATGAAGAAGAGATGGGATTGAGAGTGCTGGGATGTAACAGGTGAGAACTCCCAAACACCAGTGGTGGGTTACAACTTCTGGGCTGCAGATGACAGTGGGCAACGGTGTCAGTGCCGTAATTAAGAGTGTCTCAAAAACACAGACACTCCAGCAAGATCTAACAAGAATGGGATTTACTTTTAAGTATTTATGAAGGAGGATTTTTATCTTTTATGATAAACGCAGCTCTTGTTCTGGTCATGCAGCTGGATTGCCCTGAGGAAAAGGTCCAGTGACCTGACAGATGGGAATTCCTCATTCTTGTGTAACTCTGTCCACTCCTATACCTAGAGAGAGTAAATCATTCCACATGGCTGCTGCAGGGATATCTATTGTATCCCTACTCAGAGACCAGATAAATTATTCTCAGTAGATTATAATGATGTAAAGTATGGTTCTGGAACTGAAAATAACCCATAAAATGAGTACCAAAATTTATACTTATCCAAGGTAAAATATATGTGTGTCAATTTCACCAATCTCTCCTACCCTCACAGTCTTCTTGACTTGACTAGCTAACATTAATGCCAGTTTTAGAAGATAAAATTTCCAAATCATTAAAAAAAGTATTAAGTAACACTGAACCCTTAGAGCATCCTAATATGAACTTCTTTACACTTATAGAAGAAGACTTTCAGTGCAAGTTTTTCTCTATCATTTACTCAGTTTTTATTCCATTGAAAGATTTTGCCCCTTACCTCAGTTATATTTTTCCCTTAAGAGTCTTTCATGAAGGATCATATCAGGAATTTTTTGAAAATCCAAATAAATTATGTTCACTGGGTCACCCTTATCTTCTAATTTATTAACTTTCCCAAGGCACTTTAGCAGGTTAGAGAAGTATGCTTTCCCCCTACCAACATTGAGCAGGTTTGACTCTATTAGGTTATACTTATCCATAAGCTGAACTATTCTATCCTAAATTAGACTCTCAATCAGTTTCCCCAGAAGCAAGGTGGAGTTCAATGGTCTAATTTCCAGGATCTCTTTTTGGTCCTGTTTTAACAACAGACACCATATCAGAAATTTTCCAGCCATCACTGATCAATATCATATCTTCCTGCAAGTGTCTCTTCTATTCTGATGTATATTCTGCTATCTGCATTAAATCATTTTCCCTTTTTACATGAGTCTACCAAATTACTCAGCACTTCCCTTGGAAAAGGCTACAAATTTTGCTAGTGCTGCTCTGCCTCTAATATATTTAGCTCTAATATATTCTGTATAACTATTGAACTCTTTTTCCAGTGTGAGTATGTAAATGCAGTTTTAGTTTGATATTTTTTGTTGGCTTTAACTATTTTCTCCCTACAAGTACTCAGATGAACATCTATTCACTTGTTCCTTCAAAGTCATAAAATCAGTTTTGCAGTTTTGGGGGACTCTGGGGTTTTATTTTTGTGGAAAGACATGGACCATAAATCTCAATGGATTATTTTCTAGCTTAGCTTTGAGCATTCTTCTTGAAAAAAGAGTGGAAAGGAAGAATAAAATCCAGCTACCACCATACATAATAACTGGTAACACTCACCAGCAATATCCAATACCAGGAGTTATTAAAACTGGATTTCATGTGAATCTGAGAAATGACAGAAAGAAAGAAGTTGTGAAAAGGTATAGATTTGTATTCTGGTCTTGTAGGACATGTTCTTGGTCTATGCTTTAGGTACACAGGTCTTAATGATCAGGAAATATTGTTGAACACGATTTTTAGTGAAAAAGTATTGAAAATTCCCACTGAAATGTGTACATGGCTAAGTAAAGGTCAGTAAGCTATTGAGTAAACCTGAAGTGCTCACATTAGAGGATTAGAAACTAAGAATTTTCAGCATTCAGTGAAGTCAGTGGATTTTCCTCTAGAATTTGAGACTTACTGTCCCTAGAAGTCAGATCTGAGTTTGAATGGATGAGAAAATTGAAAAGGAACTTTTAGTGAAAATTATGGGTTTGGTTATGAGCCAATATAAAGCCAATATAAAGTTACCAAGTATGAAAGCCCAGGCTTCAAACTGTGCCTCGCTTCTACAACAAAACCCAAAGCACATTATCTTCACCTGGGTTTGAATTTCATTACAAAAATATCACATCGCTCTAACTGTAATTATTAAGGCACATTACTGCTGCCTTTGTTTTCCCTTCAGATAGAAGTTTCAGTTTCATCTGTGTTCAGAGATTCTATGTGCTGCACTGTTAAGCACAGATTTCTGCTTAAATTATAATTCTATCAGCTTTAACATATGAAAATAGAACACATTTTAATGTGTGTGTTGAACATTAAATCATTTTTGCTTCAGGGAAACTCTGGTAAACAGTAACTGTCAAAAATTATAATGACACAAAATTAAAATAATAGAAAATAGTCTGTAACAACAGCTTTTCTAATCATGTTAACAGAAGTTCAGCTCTGCATCTTCTAACTATTCCTTTACAGAAAGCAGGAGGGTTGAGAAAGAAAAGCTAAGGTACACTATTTTACACCATTGAAGAAGAAGAGCTGGAAATTATCTTTGCTACCATTCTTTGCCTGCTTACTGTGAACTGCACATCAATCAATGTAGGAAAAATGGGACCAAATTAATATATGTATTTTTTTTTGTTATGACAATTAGAATTTCATTCAGGAATTTTAATATATAAACATTTTTTACACAAAAATACCAGAAAATATAAGAGTATCATTTAAGCCCTGTAAACTGGACTAACTTCTGGAAATCTGCATTAAGTGAGAAAGAAGCTGATCTGAAGAAATTAAACTGCAGCAGAAATATTGACAGGCATATAGATTGAATTACATGAATATGAGATATATACAGACTTGGAACAGTTCTGCTTAGATCAATGTCAAATGAATTTCAAGATTACCTTAGTTTGGTTTTTATGGCTCATTTTATTTGAGATTTTAATTTGAATTAGTAATATGAAATAAAATCACTATTTATTAACTTTCACTTACAAACAAAAACCATCAAAACAGTAAAAAGCTTATCTGAAGTTAAAACCTTCCATTTTGTGGAGGCCAGGTAACAATATAGTTTACCTCTATCATGACACAAATTATTCAAAAGCAAGAAGTAAAAACTGATTCTTAAATGTTTCCTCCTATTAACGTGGCGTATTACCGATGTACAGAGGCTGTACGTGTATGGTGAGGTTGTATTGCCCCCTATAGTCACTCTGTGTCATCTGGGAGGGGAGTAGGAAGAGAAAGGGAAGAGTGGGAGAAATTGCCAAAACTACTACACTCTTGGTTTGGATTCACACTTTGGAAAGGGCATGGTGGGGAGCAGTGGACAAACCTTAACGCTGTCATGCAACTGAAGAATTTGAATGCACTATTCTCCAAGCACAAACAGATGAAATACAATGTACTCTCAAATTCAGCTTAAAGACCTATGCAGCCCCTGTGGTCTGGCTGTGGTTGTGGTGCCTGTGCTGGATGCTGGTATCTGCACGCCGGCAGTGCACCAGGGTGCCAGTGTACCTGCCCTGTGGACTCAGAGCAGGAGGTGCTTGGCTTTGGTTCACCAGGAAAGGCAGGACATCTCACAGGTGATAACTCTTTTCCTCTCACTGGGCACATCTTTGGTGACTGAGCATAACAGGGACATTTAACTCCAAGGCACAAAGAACTCTAAAGCTATGCCTGAATTTTGGGGTACACAGAGTGCCTGCCCTTTGAACCAGCTTTAGCACAGGGACCAGAAAGAGAGAAAAGGCTCAGATAAAGGTTCCCCTCCAGCAAGAGGAGCAAATGCAAGGAGCACAGTTTGGTCATGCTGCCCATGGACACTGGGGTTGTTGCTCTTTTAGGCCTGTGAGCCTGGGTGGAACAGAATTTTTCCCAAATCTCTGTAGAACAGCATGCTACTCTTTGCCACCAGCACAAGGACAAAACTGCATTCCTGGTCTTAGACTTTTCCAGTCAAGCACATCTTTCTTAACTTTGCTGTCAACTAAAAATTGTTATCTCTCCATAAAATTAATTAAATCTCAGCTGCTATCCCACTACTGTTCTCTTATGAACATAATTATGCACAGTATTCAGTATATATTTTAATAGGAACAGACACAATATAACAAAAAGCATTAAATTCTTTAGGATCTCTTAAAAATATCTAATCAACTACTGGTGCTAGTGTGCCAAGGATTTTATAGAAGTGGCAAATATTCAATAAGCTCAAGATCAATACCATCCTTTGTAGGATGCAATGCACTGTTATAATTTTTTTTCTTATTTCTGGGGACAGCTTTTCTACTAGCACAATTCCATGCACACCTTCAGCTAGAAAATGTTAGCAGTGTCCCTAAGAGGTGATAACTCTAATTTTTGAATCTCTTACCTCTTTCCCTCTGTTGGTACAACCCTGTTCATAGGGACACAAGGGACTGATTGGAGAACTTATGGAGCTGAAATCCTCTGCTTTTGTCTTGCCATATTATTTTTAGTTTGGGTCAGTTTTTGAGGCTCACCATGTAGTAGCACAAGGACTTGCACAAGGGATAGAAGACAAAGAAATAGTAACAGAAGGTTATGGCAACAGCCTAATTTTATGGAAGTGATACCTTGTGCCATTTGGAGGCGGCTTTTTTCTATGTATGCTTCAAGAATATGAGTTGTCCTTAAAATGTACTTATATTTTATTTGGTACGAGAAAAAAAGTATTAGGAGTGCTCCTATCCATGTATCTTAACAAATATTCTCTGCCTAGATATAAACTATAGTCCTGCAAAGTGGAGCTGAACAACTTGCTTAGTTTTTGTGAATATATGCCCAGACATAGTCCCATATTAAATCTTTATTTTACTATGATGACTAGAGACTCAATAATGACTAAGCGACAGATGAGATGTGATTGCTGCTTACCCAGCAGATCAATACTCTCACTGCCTCCTGATCTGGTGGGGTGTATCCTGATAGTATTCAAATCTTTGATTACCTTACTCTTAACTGCAAGCTCTCTGAAGCAGGATCAGTTTTTTGTTCTATTAACCCTTTAGCCAGATGAATTCTGCAACTCATGAAGGTATGAAGCAGAAATATCTTCAAAACTATACCCCCTAGAATTGTACAGTATTCACCAGAGGTGTCTCATTTTCCAGTTGTCTCACCTAGAAAACTGACCTTATTCTTGTATTTTTCAGTCTCTCAATTTACCTTTCTTCCATCTTATCTATACTGAAGTACTTTTGCTTACTAGATATCACTGTCTGATATTCAACAAACACAAACTTTTAACAGTGATTGTTGCTCATCCATTACCTGTTTTCTTTCTGTCTAAATTGCATCAAACATTTTTCTTCAACTGATCGAGTCCAAAGGACAGACAAACAGTATGCCCTGCTACTTGGGAAAATTGAACACTTTCATGGTGCTAGCAGCATTCTGTGCCTTCATGCTAGAGAACCAGAAATCACCGTGTGACACAAGTCTGGCCCCATAAATGTGTAACCAGCTTTCAGCTGCAGTGCACTACCTAACTGGTGCAGAAGACAACGAGACATTTGGGGAATCAACATTTCTAAATGCCAAACATACAGAGATGAGCCACTAAATCTTATGAATTATCCATGCAGAGCAGACAGAACATTTGTTTTCAAGGTCAAATGAGAAAGATCCCCTGACCTGTATGGTAAACTACATGTTAATACATTTATCCATCTTTGGAATGTAAGGGACAAAGTCAACACAGAGAGAAATGAAGCGGTGGGGTAAGTCTGTCAAGCTACCAAAATCATTATGCCATCTGTTTTACTGGCATTTTTTATGTCTGTGCAGGGCATACTCATTGAAAAATAGACCTCTTATTCAAATTTGAGTTTCTTCCAAACTAGAATGCAGTATCAAATATATTTACATTCTTTGGATAACTCTTAATTGATTTTGTTTTATGTACAGCTTTTTTCATATTCATTTAGTCACCTCAGTCACCTCATAACTAATGCAACAAAAAATAAAACAAATGAATACTAAATTTCTTAAAGGGAAATTGCAGTAGTGTCCCTTAAAAGCTTCTGCACTTTCCCCCAGCCTTCACCAGGCAGGATACTGAAACTGGCATGGTCCTGTTAAAACAGTGTGTTTTTTGTGATTATCAACACTAACATTTAAAGGATAACAATTCAGAAAAGAAGCAAGGGGGTCAATTGATTCCTCCTGAATATTTTAGACAAACAACACTCAAGTTTAGTTACTATCCTGATGGGCTGTTGAAACACAGCTCTTTGATGGTTCAAGAGAAGGCTATTGTACTACCAGGGAGCAGCCTAGAGAATGAATGCTGACTGGAAATGTCAAGTTTAAACTCTCTAATTGTGCAAAGTATCTCAAAAGTTAATGCATATCCATCCTATAGTCCTTTGCATTAGCAGAATAGGGCAAAAAGGTCTTATTGGGACTGAGAGAATCACAGTTTCTCTTGCTTTACTCTTGCCTTGCCAGGAAGAATGACTAGGCTCCTTTACAAGGCACTGTCCCTGCCTTGCATTTCAGCAGCTCCATTCTAGGAAAGTCTGAATTACTGACTATTCCTACTAGCCATTTTTCTCCCTCCTGCAGTCCCAATGTGAGAAGCAAATTCACCTTTTCTATTCCTCCCACTACAGTATTTCAAAATCTGAGCTGAACCATGAGCTTTTGTTAGAGGATTCTACCCAGCAATACAAAGGCTATGACACATGGTATATGCAATGTAGAAGTATACATACATTACAGTTTTTCTTAATCCCTGGGATAACATTAGATAAAAATAATTCTGAACATTTGCATCTCTGATGACTGTAAAGTGTTAGGATCTTGCAACAAATATTTCAGAGTATTCATCACTGTGCTTTTTGATATCTTTAAACAGGCAGTTAGTTCAATTTCTTATATATCCATGTCATTTTTCTTTCATATTAATATTCCCATATGACAAGTACATTACTTAAAACTGCTGAATTGATTTTCAAGAGGAATCTTAGTTTACATAAAATGTCACATTTCACAAAATAAAAAAAAAAAGCCAGATTCAATTCCATCTCTTGTTAGGAGCATTGAGAAATATACTAAAGGAGGAAAAAATTATAAGCTAGCAGAACAAATCATATTGTTTTTACAAGGAGCTGTGAAAAGATAGTCACTAAAAAGACTGATGAAGAAAAAAAATCCAAAAGCTTAATATATTTTCTCCTCTGGATGGTTCATGTTTAGAAATTGAGCACAGCCTTTAGAGAAATTGAAACTAAGGTAATTGCACTTGTTTTACCACAGGTACAACATCTCTAGATCCAGTGAAAGATGTCAGTGGTGTATCTGTCCTAGAGATGTTTTCATTCTGGGGACACATCAGAGAAAGAGAAGCATGAAGTACAACATTATTGATCAAAATTTGTCTACACTAGAGTATCTACTGAGAGTTTTTAGATATATTCAGCACTTTGTTGTGGCCTGTAACCAGACTCTATTCATGCAACAGGTTCTGACCGTGTTCATTCTGTGATATGAACTGCAGTAAAATACCTTTTTGTTCATGGTATTGTCCTATTGTCCATTGTCATTGCTATTGTCCACTGCTGTTTACTTCATTGTGAAATCAGTTTTTATTTTATTTTGTCTTTAAATATTGGATTTCACCCTGATCTCTCCTTTCTTCTTCCTTCCCTTCCCTTCTCTTCCCTTTTTCTTTCCCCTCCTCCCTCTCCTTCAGTTGACACTGCCCTATGTCTAACTGCAGTAAAGAATATACTTAAATTTCATGAAGGAATAAATACAGAAATATCCTAATAATCCAACACTTCCCTATAACTATGGGATATCACCCCATGACTGTATTATACAATGTGCCCACACCCTATAAAGTCCAGTTGCTCTTTATTGTGTAGTTCAGCTCTCTTATCTGTTGTGTTTTGTTCTGTCTGATATGATGGTGCAGAATAATAAGAGCATTAAAATTGCATGATTGCAGTATTGCAAAAATACCACTGCTGTTGGTCAAGTACTAATGAAAAATGAATGCAATTCCTCAGCAAATTTGGACAGCCATTTTAAAAGCAGTCATCTAAAACCAGGCAGTGTTTAGAAATGCATGACTACAATGTTTACCCATGAAGAAAACAGTGTTTCTTTATAATTCCAAAGAACCATATGTCTCCTTTAGTGGATCATACCAGTTTCTTTCATGGAGGCTAGTAAGGGTCATTAAACACCAATGGGTCTCTGAGTCCTTCTTCAGAGTCAATGACATTGTAGGCTTCACCAGGGATCTCATTTTACTTCTGTACAAGATCTTCAGGGCAAGGGAAGCAAATGAACTATGAAAAACATAATCACTACTTTTACTGTTGCTTTTTTCATCATAAAAATTCCATTTATTTAAATTCCATTAAAAAACACATTTGCCTCCTGAAAGCATAAATATATACTTTTGTCATAATTTTTCATTTTATAAAAGAGTTTTATCATTCTTTTGGGAAAAAAAAATTCTCCATAATAAATATTACACAAAGTTGTTATGCAAAGTTTGGGACAAAGCAGGTGATTAAAAAAGTAAATTCCTCAAGAATATTTTCTCAGAGGTGACAGGAAAATATTCCTCAAGCACCTGAGGGAATTAGCGGTTTAACATCTTTTTTCAGAAGTGACTTGAGCACCAAGGTTCAGCTTTTCTAAAGTACCTGGGCCTTTAACTCACATTTTAATTTAAGAGAGTTAGGCACTCAAAACCTATGAGGATCTAGAATTCAGGATGAAAAGCCTTACAGAAAGTCAAGGGGATTTGAGTTATCAAAGGCCAGATTTTTTTAAAAGTATTTGAGGAACTTAAAGGCTGAGATAGGTGCCTAGCTGATTTTTTTTTCAAAGTAGAGTGAAGAAGGGTTAAGTCCCTAACACTCCCTGAGATGTGTATTCTTAGAAAGTGCTAACTACACCTTTGGATCTAAATACCTTTCAAAAAAGTTTCCTTGAACTGGTTTTGAAAGTGGTTTTATCATCTGAATGCAATGATTTATCCTATGCTTAATTCCTGACCTCCCAAAGATTGCCATAGACCTGCTTAACACAGCTAATTTTGTGTCATAATCTTGATGGAAATGGACAGAATTAGAAAACAAAATCTTATTCAAACAAAATTTAGTTGGCATTTGGATCCAGAAGTTCATAAATTTTGAGAGCTGAAAATAGCAGGCAGTTCTGCTCCACTGTGATCATACTTGGAAGAGCTGTTAGACCCTGAGCACGCTCAGCTGCAAGAATTCACCCTGTCTATGCTAAGCAGCCCACAGCAGCAGCACGTCTGTATGAAGTCATACTGTTAGCAGTGCCAGAGTCTGACAATATGAATGACTGACTTGCTTTCACCACGTTTGCCACAGCTGGGAAGAAGATGAGGGGTACAATGTACAAGGAATTTCAACACAATGCAAATCTGGCGAGATGCAGTTTCAGATTTTGATTTCTGAGGGAGCAGAATTTTTTCTGGTTGTATTATACCATGGTTATCTGCAGGTCTATTCTTTTAGTCCCTGCCACCTTATTTCTTGCTTTTATAATTTACTCATATAATTATCTTATCTAAATATAAATTTCCCTGTAACAGTTCTCAGTATTCACCCTTTAAAATGAATCCACTCTTTAGTACTGAAAACGTTAGTTCCTTCCTGAGTCATGTTTGATTTTTTTTTCCTGTACTGACTGGCTTCTGAACACAGCGCCTGATGGTAAGCTTTGTCAAGAGATGCTGAGATATAAAGAACAACAGGTTACCTCATAATCTCTTCTTGTTAATGCTTGTTCTGGAGAGCACCTGCTGTCTTTAAAAGGGATTTGAGTGACCCAAGATTAAGAAGTCTCCCTACAACAATTACTGTTCTTATCACTGAAGAATACTCATACCAATGTGACATCTTCCTGATGGTTTCAAATTCACAGACTGAGGGAGAGATAAGAGTCAAAGAACCATACAGTGTGCAATTATAAGAAGACATCAAACCAGTCCAGTACAATTCCATTTTGGAGAAGAGTAGTGCTATTAGACTAATTGATTTCTGCCTGGAAAGTAACTAATAGGAAAAAACACCCTCTGATTTCATTTAAAGGAATTTTAAAATACAGTGGTGCCTAGAGCTTTTCTAATCCCCTTTCTGCATCAGCCTTACTGGGCAAATAGCATAAGGGGCACAGGGACACTAAATGGATCACACAACCTAACATCAGCAGAGATTCAGAGAATACATTACATCTTGGGAGTACCACAGAATATTCCTTGCTACCTCTTTGGTTTAAAACATACAAAAGTATGGACTTCTGTTCTACTGAAGTCAAATTTGTTATATAAATAAAGGATTACCTGACATGACAACCATCATAGTACGTCCCTTATTAATCAAAACATTTTTTTCAAGCCTGGTTAACCACTGAGCTCCTATCACCATCACTTGCATTGACATTATTTGTTAAATCTGGTTCTTTGAAACATTATCCAAAGTCATCAGTATTTTTAAAATTAATGTGGGAAGATGACATTTTCAAGGAGATTGTACCCATTGTACCCACTGAATCCACCCATCTTTGTTTCTTTCCAACTTTCTAGGCACAAAAAAAAGGACACAAGCTATAATTCTGCTTGTTCTTCTCTTCTTCCCTCAGTATCCTAGAGACAATGTCTTTAAGAAATACAGAAAAAAAAATCAAACCCATACATCAAAAAAATACTCTTCCATACTAACTGAGAAAGCAAACTTGCTGGTAACCCTCCTTTATCCAATCCGAGGGCATGTTGAGGTCTCCAGATGATCAGTCTTCAGTGATGTCTATATCATCTAATTTGTTTACATGTTATATGAAGTTAAATGGAATTGACCTAATTTTATTTCCAAGCAAAGAAAAAACAACTAGTGAAACTCACAGGCTAGTTAGAAACAGAAATTAATTCTTTCAAATCAGATGCAAATGATAGGTTTGCCAGAAGAAATAAGTAACACAAGGCAACAGTGAGAAAGGGTAATTGAAGATTGGCATCCCGGACACTCATGATGGAAAGCCAAGATGGCAGTCTGGTACAGCTGAAGAAAGTTTTGGCTGTCCCAAGTCAAAAAAGCAAAATTATCTGACATTGATTTACTTTTTCTTGGCTTAGGATACCTCCAATGGAAGAGAACACAGTTCACTGCTCATAAACTCTCTATTTAAAAGTGCATTAGAATATTTTGCTATATTCTTGCTAATAACAAAACTTGAAGGATAATCTCAATATAACTTCAGAGTACATTTTCACAGCTGTCTTCCTGACTATAGAACACCTGACATTCATTGATTATATGGTAAGAAAAAAAGCACAAACATCAACCAAATTAATTAGTAAGCTGCAGCATGCTGCCAAAACCAGGGATGGCTAAACATTAACTTTATTGGGGTCTGTGCATCTACCATGTCAATGAATATTATGTTTCCAGCACTGCAGAAATTGAGTCAGCTACATTGAAATCCCCGGTGATACATGGTGATCTACTGAAACAGACAGAGACAAGAAGGTAGACTTCTGTTTGTCTGGATTGGACACAGAAATCCAGACTCTTCCAGTGATCAACAGAGCAGTTATTATACAACAAACCCCACTGGCTCCTTCACAGCTTGCTTAGCTGTTGTGCCACTATGTAGTTAAGAAGCCTTTAATCTTCAGGCTGACATAGGCGCAATGAATCTACAGACTAAAATTTCATACCCAATTTGGCTGAAAGCTAATTACTGCCTGGTATTCTAGCTACTTTCCTCTGAGTAGAAGAGTGGGGGGGACAAAATCAAATGCTCTCTCCTTTTACTGCCTTTTGCTTTGTTCTATGAACTGCATCTCTGAAAATATTAGTACAAAAATAGTTACTTCTACATTTCAAGAATATACAAGGTTGTCAGATGTTCATAAAATGCTGTTGGTCAAGATGTATCCCTCAAGATAGGCTTAATTTAATCCAGATTAAAACTCTGTTCTCTAGGTTCCAGCCGAGAACATGTTTTTATAATCGTTTCAGTGAAATGTGCATTTTCAGATCTAAGCAACAGTCCTTAAAATGGGGCTTTGTGATACTGGAAATGAGTCTGCTAAAGGCAATTAGGAGGTTTATGCTCTCATGTGTAACTCTTGAAATCCAGTGGGACTGTTCAGATTGTGCAAACTGAGAAACATGAATCAGCCTTTGCAGGATGAGGGACATAGTGTAACATCACTAATACCATCACAATATGCTATTTAAAATTCAAAAAAGCATAAAGATTATTCTAAGTGAAAACTGTTGTTCATTAAGTATAATAGATCAAACAGAATGAAGAAAATATGACAAGGGAGCTAGAAAAAAACAGCAGTAAAATCAAAGCATGTGGACATGTATACAGCATGGTTTACCAAAGGTAAAAGAAAATACAAATATGCAAGGAGATAATGTGTTTCAAAGTTCAATAATCATGGAGAAAATATGAATTAATAAGGAAAATTATATCTTTAAAAAGTAATATTTGTGATGTACAAGATAGTTGAGCCAGATTCATACATATCTTTTTTAAAATGGCAAATCACAGCTTTCAATAACAAAAAGCTTTTTAATAATCAGAGAATGGTATAAGAAATGTTCTTAATGAAAGAGTTGCACTGTCTCCTGACACAATATCCTTTGATGACAAATTGCGCTTCAAAGCGAGAGCCAAGTTAGTTCAGATTCCTATTCTGAATTCCCCCTTAGGAATCCATACCTTCCTCTTTCTTCTGACTATAGGTTTACCCTGAGCAGTTGGGAGCCCATGAATAAAGCCTACCCTTTCCAACTTCTTTCCTATGTAATACTTTTCTGTTTAGTGTAATTATTTATTGGACACTGATTTAAGTATTTATTTCAGTTTTTTATTTCAGGAAAAGGACAACCATTTTGACACATTTTTTCAAGTAAATAGTGGGTTTCAGCATTTCTGATCATGCATTCATATTCACCACCATTTCATTAAAAAAAAAAAAAAAAACAACAGCAACAACAACAAACTATAGCTTTTACAGGAGATTTCATTTATTTCCAGATAATCCATTAACAGTTTTCCCACACTGTACACTTGAAAACTGTTTTGCATCTGTATGCTATTTCCTCCCCAGGTTTTGTTCTCACTGTCTGACTAAATCAACTGAACTCAATCCAAACAATTTTCTAAAGGATGTTGAACTATAAAATAAACTCATTTGTGCATTATAGGAAATTTATCCTATGAGAGCCTCCTTTACACATCAGCCTCACCCTTTTCAATCTTAAAAAAACGTCTTTGGAATTGAATTTGCTGTTATATGAGTTGCATATACTTCTGATATTCAACTACTTAAAATTGTGCTGCTTATCTCACCATAGTTTTTAGGTAACTTAAAAATTTTAGAAAGGTCAGATTCACTAGAAAGCAAGCAGATAAGAAGATAAGAACATAATCATGCTGCTCTATAAGTCCATTGTGTGGCTATATCATAAAAGTTATCTGCAACTCTCACTGCCTTCTCTCAGGAAGAACATGAGGGACAATATTGGGAAGACACTACATCCTGAGCACTATTTCTAAGCCAGGGCCACTTTGGAATAGCTCTGATTTTCAGAGCAGAATGCCAGTGCGCTGGCACAGACACACCATTGAGATACCAGAACCCTTGGTCTGACTCAGCACAGCAGCTCCCATGTGTTTTTTAATAACGAAGCTGGTCTCCAGAAATGACCAGAGGAAATTTCCTATTCATTTATCACATTGCATGCTCACATGCATTCAGCTTTATTTTTGTGGCAGTGGCCAGCCATGGCCAACTGGGCTCCTGGCACTCTAAATTATACCAGGGCTAAGAACCCTGTAAATCAGGCATGAAACTTTAATGCCACCCTTGGCCCCCATGACCATCAATCCTTTATCCCTATTAGTCACAAATTGAATCAAGCCCAAATGTCTGCAGTTTTAAGCAAGATACCATCTCTGATGGCATCATGACCAGTTTCCCTCAGACTTAAAACTAGTCCAGTGACAAAACAGCTCTCCTCCCCCACAGCCTATGGAGGTGAGAAAAAACAGAGAGAAATAGGATGTTTTCTATAAAAGAGAATTTATATGCCAAAAACTGTGCTCCTGATACAACCAGCAGTCTACAGCAGCATATTTTTAGGATACAGATAATTCTGGCTTAGTTCCACAAAATAAATGGTAGAGCTGCCTCAATTTAATTACCACCCCATGAAGAAATCTGACAGCCCCAATGCAGTGCTTAGTAAGCATTTTACCTCAGACAGCTTGAAGATGTATTGTAGAACTGAAATTACAATACATACCATGACTTGTTCTGTCATCCTACTTTGGGAATGCAGCATGCATGTCTCTATAATGAGCTGTCTGATATTCACCCACTTCACCTGTAGCAAACAGGAGTAAAACGTAAGTAACCATAAGTTGGCATATTAGTTGAGTGCAAGCTAAGATATTCATTTGTGGCAGATGGTTTCAGATGATTCTAACTATCTATACAAGTTTAATACATCATTTACTTATATTTACATTTTGAAAACATTTTGAAAACATTTTGATTTTTCTAAATTATTAATTATTACAGTCTGGGGAAAAAAAACTCAAACCAAAACCAAACAATCCATAAACTCTGCTGTCTTCTTCTCCTTCATACATTTCTGCTTACAAAATTCCTGGAAAGTATTTTAGGGACATAATTCCTACTATGTCTAGCACATGATAAAATATGTATAATTAAGAACACATATGTGCTTCCTCTTAAGCAAATTAACTCTGCAAGAAAAAATTTTCTCTTCTACAATCAAATATCAAAGAAAAACAATATGTTAAAACCAAAAAGTAATAAAACACTTTTAAAAGCTTACACTAATGCTTTTCTGTCCTATTTTGTAAATAAAAGTATTTATGCTTAAAAGTATATGCTAGTCTGCACTTCCATGTATAATGAGAATAATGAAATTATGTACCTTCATTAAAAACGCAAACAAGTGATCCATCTTTTTTCCAGCAGAAGAAAGATTGAAATTTATTTATTCATATGAAGTCTTACAGAGAAAATTGAGAAGCTTTATTTTCTTTTTAATTATGCCATTACAACAGAATTGGACTGTGCCACCTTTCCTGTGGCTAAGCAATTTTTAGGAAGCATGTAGAAAAGCAATGAAGCCCAGGCTAAATTTTAAAACACCCACTTTAAGGAACCATGTATATTTATAAGAAGACCCACCTAAAGCATCCAAAAATCAATGAGTTTTCATTGAATTAATCACTGACTTAACACCACTGTGAGTTAAGTGTCATAGACCAAATAATGCTTAATGCCATCTCAGAAGCCAGGAATTGTGGAAAAGAACTGAGATGATTCTTCTGTTTCCCATTTGGATTCTAAGAAAAAGTCATTGCAATAAATACAGGTAGAAAAAGAAATTTCAGATTATATTTGAAATCTTGGAGTCTAGATCATGCTAGTATAGCACTCTATCTGTAATACAATCAGTGCTCATGAATTTAGGAAATTATTTGGAAGATAATTTAAAATTTAGGATTGAAATATCTTTAAAAACAGCAAAATACCAACAATTTGTGAAATGATATGTTCATTTATGCTTGGTCTTCCTTTTTCTGTTTACTGCACCTATGTTTATTTAAGTCAGCTCTCCCTTCCTTGTGACTGCCTCCAAACAAGGGACCAGATGCTCAAAAGTAATTGTGCAGGTCATACACCAGAAAAAATGTTTGGCATTGTATACTTAGTTGTTTCTGAAGTCCAACCCTCTCTAACACAGCTCAAGTTAAGAATCTAAAAGCCAAAAGGTCAAGAATCCTAAAATGTTGAACTGAAACAAGACAACCTAGATTACGCAAAAAAAACCTGATACATAAAGGTCAGAAGATAAGATGATCCAATCCATTTAAAGGTTCAAATGAGAAAATCACTTGAGAAAATCACTTGCTATATGATTATTTTTAATTTTTAAAAAATAAGTGGAAACATCTGCAAGAGAAAATATAGTTTTGATTTGCCAAATGTTGGCTCCCTTACAAACCCTGTGTACAATTAATTGGATTTGTATCTTACCCATTATTTGGAGTATGAGCTATTGTTCAAACTTTATTTTCTTTCTCTTACACAATATATCGCTCTTTCAAAAATAGAAATGTTCCATCACCTTTCTTCATGCTGACAGGGTTACAGAAAACAGAAGTACCTCAGGACTTTGAAAGCACTTCCCAGTCACTATTACTTGAAAGTGAGAGTTTTAACTCTAAAAGAGGCATGATGTCCAAAAAGAAACAATACTCTGGAAAAAGATGAAAAATTGTAGATTACTTTCACAGGCTCTTATTCTACAATGGAGAAAATATCCACATTCTAGCCAGGCTTCTTTGAAAAGAATATTTTCCTTTTATACAGAGATAAAAAGCAAAGCTTTCAGGTCAGAGGTTATAGGGGAAAAGAGCTAATGTCTCCCCTGCTTTGATGTTACAAGTAGTGCCTCGTTACAGAAGTGTATTAGAGCTAGCAGTAAACTGAGCCAGCATGTTTAATAACCAGCTTCAGCATGGGTGGCACATGGATCATCCTGTACATAACACAGCAGCAGTCATGTGCATTACCAACAATGCACGAACCTTTACTTTAACGTGTTTACATTCCTTTAAAATATGGCACTGCTAAAAGGTAGTTTTTGATTTACAGATACTGGAGGAAGACTTCTTTAAAGTATCTGTAACAGCTATAGACAGCAAACCAGGATTAAGAGTTCCTCTCTGGCTAACATGTAACACATATACTGGGGTTTGTAGTGGTGTTTAGTATCTGGAAGCAGCACATTTCAGTCTCTGAGTACTCAACATAACTGTGATTAATGGTGTTTGGTGTCTCATTTGCTTTTGAAGCTGAAGGACTGTAGATTGGAGGAACCAGCCCAAAACAACAAGGTCTGGTGCACTTGTCTTTAACAGATTCCTGGGAGCTGAAGGACCAAATGCTCCAGCTTGTACTGGTCCTAATGCACTGATGCCTCTAATGGACCAATTTATCTATTAACTCACCTTTTGGAACAGTATATCTTGAAATCCAGAATATGTTAGAAGGAAATCAACAAATATTACCTTAAAAATCAACCAAAAATATTAATTAAACTTTTTGTGTTATGTAGCTCCAAGAAAAAAAATATAAAACTGAATTCTTTTTTACTTACATTTTTTTTTTGTACCCACATAAATTGAAACTTGGTAGGAGTACTAATCCTCAAATTAACAATAATAATGTTTATTCTCTTAAGCATTTGATATCCTCCAGCAGACTACAACATACAATAAAACTTAATTTCTGATTGAGTTTTCTTTAATTTGGAAAATTATGTTTGTTTGGATATTATTAGTGAAATACTAATTGCTGAGTGAGACTACTGATTATGCAAATATGAAAATTACATCAATACTATTTTTATACCCTGTAGTTTGAGCATTGCTTCACCAAAATCTCTCAAAAATCTTAGGTAATCAGAAAGCTGAAATGTAATGACCCTAAATTTGAACTGCAGGTAGATAAACACTGTCAACTTTTCTTGTGTATGCAGGAACCTCTACAACAGCTCTAGATTTCAGCCAGAAGCGAGCCACTGCAAGAAGGATAACAGGGATTTGTGAAAGAATTTCAGTAGGGACTCTCTGCAGGAAAGATGGAAAGGGTTCAAAAGAAATTGAAAACCAGTAAAAATACTGGGAATGGAAAAGTGAAAATAAACATGAGTTCAGGGAAAAGCTAAGAAAAAGGGAATTTAAATAGCTAGATATATGAGGAGTATGGATAGAGAAAGAAAACTGCAAAAAATAAAAATTGGGGACCCTTAAATAGAGAGGAACAAGGGAAATACCAGTTTCACTAAATGTTTCCTGGTACAGCAGCAAAGACGCAAATCTCTCTCCCTATAGGTTCAGCTACCTGCCACAAAAAATCCAGGAGGAGTTTTTGAGCCTGATTATTCTTAACAGATTTCCAAATTACATTTTTAGCTTTGTAAGTTTTATTTATAAATATATTTAAGATTAATGATTCACTGGAAACACTGGAGAACACAATGTCCTAAATAACCACAGTTTTTTAGACTTGGTTTCCACACAGGTAAGATAGGGATTAACTAATGATATTGGCTTCAGAATGCTATGAAATCACACTTTCCCTCTGCTGGAAGCTACACCTCCAAAAGCACAGGTGCTGAAGGGAGCCCATCTTCCTGTGCCTCCCACTGTAAACCCTCTGTGCCTTCTGAGGTCGCATAAACTCTTCATGACGCGGACATAAACATGTTCTGTATGGAAAAGAGGTGCAACAGAAAAGGCTGACCAGCCCCACCGAACACCTCAGGAGCAGAGGGGTGTAAACCCAAACCCACAGCAGCTGTTGTCATCTCCTGAGGTGCCTCAGAGCTCTTAACAAGGACAACAACAAAAAATGTGGATTTTTTTTTCAGTGGAAGGTATGACACACAAAGATTACAATTTTTTTCTCTCAAATGATTGGCAGTGCCAATGCTGTGATGGACCACGTCTCTTTTTCCGTTTCAACATGTGTTTTGAAAATCTCCAGATTTTCCAGATGTTTATAGGCTAACTTCTTAGCAACACAATTGTGAAACTCTTAAAAACTCTCTGCTCTGATCTGCCAGTTTTTCATCCTGCCTCCACACCAATTTCTGCCTTACTGCTGAAGTATCTGCAATGGCAGGTAGGTTCCCTAATCCCTTGTTCTTTTCATATGTTAGCATAACTCTACTCCATCTAGACCAGAATGCTTTTTAGATTTATTTTCTCCCCTTTCCTTTGGAGAGCTCCCATTCTAGCTCCCATAGCAGGAGCAGAAGGAGCAGGTGAGGGTTTCCAGGTGGGAAGTAAGCAGGGTGATTGTTGTGTGCAAAGCAAGGTAGGGTGCAGGCACAGGGATCCCCAGCAACTTGGTGTGCTTCCTCCCCCAAAACACTTATTTTTTGCCCTTGTTTGTTCTTCAATAATGAGTCACTGGGAACAAAAACCATCCAGTGCATATGCTTGGGGAAAAGAAAAAATAAACAAACAAATGAAAAATCTGTACTGCTACCAAGAAATAGTGATGAGATTTTCTTTAGAAAGCTATGTGACTTATAAACAATATACGACTGCCACGTGCTAAAAAGGAACAAGGTCTCTAGTGAGAAAGAAATGAAGTGTTATTCTTAAAAGACAAAGTCAGGAGATACAAAAGGGCATACATCATTTCCCTCTGAAATTGTATGATAAAATGACAGCAAAAATCAGCTTAGAAGCAACACGTGAACTAGCCTTCTGTGCCTCCTGCTCTCTTCCTTCCAAGACTAAATGGATCTGTGTCTCTCTTTTGTCACATTGTTGTAACTTTCATTCAGTCTCCCCACTTCACCTTGACCGCATCTGAACAGTGACAATATGTTTCTTGTTCTTCACACTTTTCCCAGTAAGGATCACTGACAGCCTCTTACTTTGTATTTTCTCGGCTTTTCAGGCAGGGATTTTTTTTTTTCCTTCTTTTTCTCCCAGCCATCATCACTGCTATTTGGAGAGAATTTGGTTCAATTTCCATTTTAAACATGAAATGTTTGAATTAGCTCATAATGTCTCCCAGCTTGCAGAGGAAAGAGCTGGTCTTTAAAAAAGAAGAAAAAAAAAGAGCTTCATTTTTACAAAATAAAAATGAAAAGCTGCAGAATAATCTTAAATCATTTTATACTGCACATAGGACTTCAAAATAATGAGAGCTCTTCAATTTGGAAATGATTGGGGTTCTAGGCATATGAATCAGACAGAGCCGTAAAATTATTAGAACACGGCAACATCTTTCGTAAGCACTTCAATTCAGAGGTGATCAAAGATTCTGGACTTGCAGAGCAATTTACTTGGCATTTGCAGGAAAGCCTCACTCTTTCAAACTGAAGCACTCTTAACACTATGAAGAACTTCAATAATTTTAAATTGGCGTGTACCATACATGCCCAGAAATCCAATTCAGGTTTTAAATAAAAACACTCTAACTTCAGAAGTATGAAGAGCCCACCCACAACAGGACAGAGTTCTAGCCTTCCCAATTCAGTCTAGCTGTTACTTCTCCCATGCTAAGTTTTCTGGCAGGAGGAGTTGCTGAAAACATTAGAGGTGAGTGAGGTTTTTTTTCTTTTTATCCTTGCCTTCTGATCATCTACAAATGTTTTCCTAAACTCTAAACTTCTGGACAGCCTTAGTTTGCAAGCTGATTTTCAAGGTATGGTGAATGCTAGTTTTAAACAGTTTTTAATATTTTAAATTAAAACCAGAAGACAATATTTCAGCCAAATCAAAGATGTAATATCTTCCCAACCGAAACTTTAATTATGATGAGTATAAGTTTGCAAATTATATATATATATATATAATATAGTTTGCAAATTATATATATATATATAATATAATATATATATATAATAATATATATATTATATATATATATATATAATTTAGCTGAGCTTAGGTTTGCAAATAGCTGTTCTTAACGGAAACACAGAGTACACTGAGTTCTGAAACAATATTGACAGAACAGGAAAATAAAATTAAGTCTAAATTTTAAAGGTTATATCTGAACTACACAAGAAAAAAAAAGTCCCCTGAGCAAGATAGGTCTTGTGTTGACCCAGCAGATCCTTTGCTTCCATGCAAGTTGTCCTGTTATGTTAAACAGACTCCTGTCACCAGAAAACTTGTGACGCCTCTCACTTTTGCATCTCATGCAACCACCTTTCCAATCATTCTGGCCAAACAAGAAACCCTTCCTTGTGAGTGGTCACATAAGAGCTACAGTCTACAGAAACTCAATATCAAACTTATTGATACAGAGGCAGGATGGTGGGAGATTTATATGAGGCAGCCAGTGATATTTCAGGTAGGATGAGGTTTCGACATTCAGTTCTAAAAGAATTCTATTCAGTTCCAACCAGATGCTAGAAAGACATCAACACAAGTGAATAGACCTTGATAATGATGGGGAAAATTGGTGCACCAGAAAGAAGTAGGTGGAGGGAACTGATCAGATTAGGTGACCCCAAATGTCTCCCTCAGGCTTTAAAACCACACAGAAGTTGTTTTGGCCTCATGTAGGTGATGCAGTGATGGATAGAAAAGCCACAGACAGCAAAATCAACTTCTGTCACAAATGAATATGACTTTTAGATTTTACCACCTGTAAGTAGCTTCTCCAATGTACAGCATACCAAAATACTTTTATTTGGGAAGGAACTTCTGGAACACCTGGTTCAACCCCTAATTCAACAGAGAATCAGCACAGATCAGGTTGCTCAGGATTTTATACAGTCAAGATTTGAATATCTCCAAGGATGTAGTTTTATAAATCACTAATACTTCTTCATGTTCTTCCTCTTCTAAATTAGGGTATCCTAGAATTAGGAAATTTTAGATTTTCTACCTGAGACAGTGATAGTCAGGCCTGTTTCTATGGATGAAACATATCTATAAAATATTTATGTGATATAAACCAATGCAGGTGCCCTTGAATGTTTTTAGTTCTACCCAAGTTCATGTGATCTACGATAAGAATTCTGTTCTATCCCCCATGGGTTATAGCTTAGCCTCAAGACTTAGTGGATGTGTGACTTAGTGTGAATTTAGTGGAGACTATGATGTCTATAAACCCTTACAAAATCTCACACAAAAAAAAGGTATTAGTAGGTTTCTATCTCAAACTATGCCAGGCTCACTGTCAGACAGCAAAAGTGCTTACAAATATCCATCATAATGTTCTCAGGCTTATAAAATTAATTTAGCCCCTTGTGGTGCAGACTGACAGGAACTAGTACTAAATGCATTTTAAAGAATGCATTCTCTTTTCTCAAACATATAAAAGGACACTAAACCTCTCCAGAATCTTTTAAATCATGAAACCTGAAATATCTGTAACTGGACAAATGTGTGACAAAGCTTGAGGACTGAACGACAACTGTTGGACACAAAATTGTATGTTTCAGATGCATCTTAATTATTTTCTACCAGATTTGGCTTTCCTTTCCTACATTTGCTATGTGTGAAGTTTGAAAGAAAAATTCTTTTGTAAATGTTATGGGAGGAACTGTAGTCATGGCTTCGAGTGGGAAACTCTCTAAGTGTTCACTATTAGATCTAGATCCAGTCAGAAAAAGATGAGACCAATAAGCACATATTTTCCAATACCTAAATTATTCAAAATTTTAACTGCGGTTTTAAATGACATTTAAAAATATTTATTTTATTTCAGGAAAAAAAACCTTTTTCAGTTTACAATAGCATTTAACTTTGATGCTTACCTATTGAAGTGAACCATATGGAAGAGAAATGTGTTCTTACCTTCCATGCAGCTGTTGTTCAGTGCTGTTCTGTGAGACAAGGTTGTTCAAATAATAGTTAATGCTACTATAACTATTTTGTGTAGTAGCAAGATGACAGCTATAATTTTTGAGCCAAAATCTCAAAATGTTCATGACATGACAACAATCTAGAACTCTTAATCTGTAAATAATATTTCAGTTTCCTCAGTGTTGAAGATTATTGCAGTGCTCTGAGCAGTTTAATCTGGCAATTAAGACTTCCCTTTATGCACACAGAAATTCCCTGTAATCAGCTGCCTTCAGCCTTTCCAGAAGCCTCAGGCCAGGAG